>NW_010544297.1:21763-22283 GCF_000687285.1 Phaethon lepturus | reverse complement strand
GACGCGGCTGCAAGGGGTTGTGGAGGGATGCGTGCTTGATGTCCAAGGCCGCGGTGGTGCACTGAAGCGTGGCAGCACCTGTTGGCCCGTTTTTGGCAGGAGGGACTCTGTCTCCGGGGCCCTCCGGCTGTTGGGGGCCGAGCCTGTCAGCCCGGACTGAAGGGTCACTGTCTGTTGCGTGCTGGCTTCAGTTTCCCTCATTTCATTTCTCCAGGATTGCGCTCATTCATCGCGTGTGAGCTCCAAGTACTGCTCCTCACATAAAACTACTTTCGGACTGGCCACCAGGAGACGCGTACGCCCTGAGTGGGACTACGCAAGAACTGTCACTGCAGCATCCACCTGGGCACCCCTGTCTATGCTGAGACGCCAAAAATCCAAGTTCTTAACTCCCCCAATGTCATGTACTTTCCATGCTTAAGTTTTGCAGGCCTCAGGGAGGTATTGAGGAGGAAGACAGTGAGGAAGGCTGTAAATCAGTGTAGATGAATGAATGTGGAATGGAAGCTGGGAGAAAAAG
>NW_010544297.1:0-21732 GCF_000687285.1 Phaethon lepturus | reverse complement strand
GCTGATGAAAATGAGGGATTGGGAGGAGCTCGTCTGCAATACAGCTACATTCAAGGGAATCTTTTCTACAGGGGCCTGAGCTCTTCTCAGGGAGCAGAGTGCTGGGCCTGTACCCCTGCCGTGTGACCCGAGGCTGCACAGGTGGCTGTGCCTGGTCGCTGCTGGAGAATGGTTGCAAACCCTTAGTGTCTGCTCAGGACCTTTTTATTCCTGGTAGAGTAGACTACTCCCAAGCTACATAAGATGTGTGTGTAATAGCTGTGCATTTATAGATGTAATTACTGATACCGGATATGCTGATGCGTGCACACTGAATTCCAAGTGCAGAAGGAACTTTGTATGTATGTGTGTGTGTGTGTTAAAGAAAAGACATCACATAGCTTTTCAACATGCGACTTCCATTTTGTTCTTTTTTGTTCAAGGTCTTTACTTGACTCTGGTTTTTATCTGCCATGGTATTTATAACAAATTATATCAGAGCAACTACACTGTATGTTTACTTAAAGCGATGTGCAATATTCACACCACTTGAATGACAATGGCTCCTCTAGGTCAGAGCTGCAAGAGAGATGTCTGGTAAACTAGCTTCTGGACTCATCCTCTGATGCTTCAGTTTCTGCTTTTCACACCAGTAGTAGTACAGTGGCTCATATACACTGCAGTCAGAAGTGCCATCTGGCTCAATCTTTAGGGTGGATGACACTTTCTAAATGTACTCAAAATCTGCAGCATTAACTAGCTCGTGGTGATATGAGTATTTGGAAAATGATGGAGCATAATCTAACACCATTAGGACTTTTCAAAATTTCCTTTCAGATCTTTAAGATGGACTGCTTCATGTTACATTTCACCTCAACTGGAAAGACTGAACTGTCTTACAGAACTCTTGCAAAGGAAGTTTTACGAAGAATGGCAGACAGCAGTTATGCAGCGAACAGGCAACAACGAAGTCCCAGGCCCAAGAAGAACAGACAGAACACCTAATTCCTCTTGCTGCAAAAAAGTATCCTAAAGTAGGAGAAAGTTTCTTCTTTCTTTCTTCTTTGTGCTGAACCAAACAGGTACTTGAATGTTTTTTCCACTTATGTGTGCACTCAGTAACAGTGCTATATGATGTAAGAAAATTGTCAGTAAATGATAAGTTTTGAATCTCAATGACCATTTTCTTCTCAGACTGCCAGGATGGAGAGTGCCCTGAGGTCTGACAGCATCATCCTGCACAGTTACACGAAAACCAGCCTGATAAGAGTTGCCACTAGCTGTGGTAGTAGATTGCTCCTTACAATCTGATTTTCTGCAATTATCATTTTGGTAGATTGCCCTGCACTGAATTCTGTGTTAACACTGTATGCTGCTTACATTGTATGAGCTAGCAAGGTAACTGCAGAAAATCTGGAGCTATAAGTGGTAGTCAGACACATTTTTCTTATTCATATAATCACTCTTTGATGGGATTGATAGTGCTGTTTCTGTAGAGGACATTTATGTTCATGGCTCCAAAATCTAAAAACATCTCACAGCCTACGTGTTTCTTCCACAAAATATCTGAGATGAGAGAAATACTTTTTTTTAGTTTTATAAATGCGTGACTGAAGACATGTCTTGACAGTACACTAAAGTCAGTTTTAAGATTCATAGTTCCAGATCAAAAGCACTGTGGCAGAGTAGTGATCTGGTATAAACTCACTTCACTGGTTCAGACTCCTTTGGACAGTTTTTATATGAATTAGCTTTATGCTGATGAGTTTTTTACGTTTCCTCCCTCAACAGCTTACATTCTTAAGTGTGTGGGGAGAAGTGTAATTGTGTGCCATGCTTGTGCCAGAACAAGTTTATGCTACTGGGAGAGTCAGTCAGTGGTGCACAGGTCTGGGATGAATGTTGTTGGAACCATCAGTACTTGCAGCTGGATCACTTTTTCAATGCAGAACATTTAACATTTTTATTGTGTCCTCAAATTGTCAAAGCTTTTGCATAAGGATAGCAGTATAGAATACTCAGTCACTGCAGAATACTTACGTGAGTTCCAGTTGTCTCTAACACAGGAGTCAGATGAGATGATCAAAATAATTTTTTTTTGTCTCAAAATCCATGACCCACTGTTGATCTGAGCTACTAACTGAGTATGTTCAGCATACAGAGTCCAGCATCATGCAGAGAGTATTTCAGACCCACATTAGTAATTTCATGTATACGTTCCATTCGTTTTATATATGCAGTAACCATAGACCAGTTTTTGAAGGGAAGTTGCACATAGGAATATTTACTTTCCTCAGCATTAAAAAAACCCCACGCAAACAACAAAAAAACCCCAAACTAAGAGAGGCTGTCTAGAAATCTGAAGCTGCAGTAAGGAGCAGCTTAGAGCCTTCTGAGTAGCAATGGGTAACAAAGTCTTTTGCATCAAAAGCCTTCCTCTAGATCATGACTTACGCAGGAGTTAAAACTCAATGTGCTGTTTCAAGACTGACAATTCTGTAACATGTTAATTTGGAGAGAGATTATTTTTTTTAATAGAAATGTATAGAACTACAAAGAGCTCTGTTTCTTCTCTTAATTAAAGTAAGCGATTTTCTTCCCTCTCCTATGTTCCTCTCCCACCACATCTTTGAAGAATATGCAAGATTATATTAAAAAAACACAAACTGTTTTCCACTTCTACTGATTTGATTGGCTTATGAAAGAATAAAAAAGGATTTATATTGAAATAATATTAAGCTAAGGATGCACTTTACAGGAAATTAAACCTTACTGGTCTCTCATTTTGTCTGAATATTCAAGGGCAGTTTCTCTTTTCTGTCTAGTAATTGCAGATACCATAAACTTCTTATATTCTTACATCCTGTCAAGGAGATGTGAACTATGGCATATCAGTATGTCAATACTAAGCCTCAATTTTGTTTGCTGAAAGCAAGGGCAGGAGAGAAGGCCTTATGAAAGGGCCTTGAATGCTTTTAAGAACGCAGACGTTTCTCAATAGGGATTACGTGGATTTCTGATGACTGCCGTCAGAAGAGCATAAGTCTTTGGTATCTAAAAACTGATTTTTTTTTTTCTTTTTTTGCTGCTCCACAAACAACGGAGATAACTGAGCAGAACTCGCCACTCAGCTATGCTCTAGAAATCAGAGATCTGTTCATACAGATACTCCCATGAGCCATGGTAATTCAGACAACATTTGTCTACAAGCTGGAAAATCAGTCATCTTGATACCTTCCTTAGAACAAAACTGCAGTCTTTGTACTGATGATATTATTATTCTGAACAGAACAGGTGCACTTTTCTGGAGCCAATGAAATATGGGAAACTCTCTCCTCCCAGAATCATTTTCTGCAGTCCAGCCAAGTTTACAAATAAATTTAGACTTTCTGGATTCATCATCCGTGACTGCATCCTCTTAGCTACCCATGATAGACCCTATTGTGGGTATACCCCAGATAAACCCTGCAATAACCTGTGTTTCTTTGGTTGTTCTTTTAACTATGAGGCTGCAGGGCATGCGTGTATGGTGCTGACAACAGGTAGACAGGACTTTCAGTTGGAGTGTTGCCATTATTTCCTGGTTTTTTGAAGACAATTACATAATCTAAGCTGGGTCCACAAGGGAAACTGCATGTAAGAGAAAAGAGGTTGTAAAAACTTTTCTAAAAGTGAGAGAGGGAGAAGCGTCTGGGTGAGTTAAAAATCCAGCACTGCCAACCAGAAAGTATGCAAAGCTCTGACAGTTAATTAATTAAATTAATTTTTGCCACACATTCACTTGAAAACTGAGCAGTGTTGAGCTCTCCTAGCTGTGAGAAACTAGATGACATTCATTCTGTTTCCCAGTTTAGGACACGTATCTGAAGTGATCTGATCCCTAGGAAGAACAGGCAGGGAGAAATTCTAAAACAGTATTTTCTTTTCCTGTTGATTTTACTGCTTAGAAGATATAGATGCAAACTGGCTCAAAATCCCCAGAGGAAGGGAAGAAATTAGTAAAATGTTAGAGTAGGTCTTTTCTGAATGTTTTTATTGACTAGTGTTCTAGTTTCATGCTTTTTAAAATAACACTGCAATGACTGTAGAAATGTAGTTTTACGTAAAAGATTGATTTGAACTCACCCTTCTAAAAAAGCATCAAATTTAAAGTGAGATTACATTTATAAAGATTTTACATGTTCACTAATGATACACTTATTAATTTACAATAACCTGTGTTATTGGTATGTAAGAATTCTGCTTCATATCTGAAGCAACTGGGAAAATGAAAATTCCATTTGAACATATACTAGTGTAAATACTTGTGTCTTTAAGTTCTACAAAAGCAGTAATTACACAACGCAAACAAAAATGCAGGTACTAGCCTGTAGCATGCACCCTGCAGACTTCTGGTGGCTTCTGGGGCTTTCTTCTTCTGAAAGCTATGCCTTCTCTTTGAGATGCTGAATCAAAGTACACTCTGGTCTGAGTGCGTGCCTCAGGTTTCTCTGACAATAGAATATAAAACTCCCAGTTCATTGTCTGGCAGAGCAAGATCGTCTTTCAGGGAAATCTAGTGCCAGTGCAACATCTTCCATGTATAGAAATGCCTTCTCCCATGCTTGAGATTCTCCCTGCTCTGATAATGAACCATGTGTTCTTAAGTCTTTCAGTCTGTTTTATGTTTTTACTGTTAAAGACTGTTTAATATTTAGAGAAAAATGTCCTCAGGATTCATGTCAGGGAATTTAACCATGAGGTGCAGTGCATTTTCGATGGGTTTTGGTGCAATTTTGCTGATAAAATCCCACTCTTGATGTGCTGTGCACAGGGGTGTATAGCTGTGTTCACATACTGGGAAGGAGAAAATTCGGTTTCCAAGAGTATTCAGAAGTGCATTGCTCATGTATCAGCGTGATATCTTAGTATTTCAAAACAAGAAATTGCATCTGGCTTTTGCATGCAAGTTACAGTTTACATGCAAGTTTTATTGCACTCATTTCAGACATCTTGTCAAAGTGTAGGTCATGAGTTGTTAGTAACAGGTCAAGAAAACATGGATTTATTCCCTAGCTAAACAGGAGCTCAAACCCCTGAGAAGCCTCCTCTGCTGGGTGGAGCTAGAGACCACGTCTACATTTTTTGCAGACACATTCCTTTATAACTGCACAGGAACAGAGTTCTAGTGTATCACTCTTTTTATTACAGTATCACATCATCATATGGAAAAGCAAATGCTGGTATGTACTATTCCTGTGCTAAAGCTAGCTCCTATGGCCTGTCTATATGGCACAGTGCAGCACTATGCCAATATACTGAAGGGAACTCTGGTACCAGGTACAATAGAGTTGCATTAGCAACTTAATTAGCCGAGACAAAGGGTGGTACTAACACAGTTACACAGCTAGGGCTCCAAAAGCAATGTCTTTCAGCACTGTCTCTCCATGGTGATAATTAGGCAGACTGTGACTTTCTAACACTGCATGAGATGCTGCATTAGGCTTGTGAGCAATCAAGCAAATGTTCTGTAGTTAACAAGCTGCTGCTTCTAAATCCGACATGAGTAAGCATGCCCTGCTGTAAATTTTCTATTAGTGGGAAATTCTAAAAAAAGTTTTAGTAATTGTTTCTAGTCACAAAAGAAAGAACAAAATAATAAGCCTAACAGAGAACATAACAGAGAACAAACAAGAGCAGAAGCACACGAAACAGAAGCTTGTAAGGTGTTCAGAATTCCTTCTTGTCCTCCGCCTTCAAAATCCAATGTATTCAGGAGAATTTCACACAATATTTATAATTGTCCTGTAGGAATATGATTGTCATTATTATCAAATAGCCAATGTTATTAATTATAGTAATCTTGCACAATCCAGATCAATTCAAACTTTGCTACTGAGCTGCTGCTATGTTGCTAAAGCCTGAATTTACAAGAGCCTTTGTACATGAGTAGTCCCAAAGATATTCTTTTTCCAGTGGGGTGAAATCAGATACCTACAGAGGACAAGCAGGGGGAGAAGCACACTTGAATTCCAGCTGATGTCTCAGTACAGGTCTCATAGCTGTATCACTTGCTTGGATAAACTGCAGCAAATACTTTACCTGTATTCTGTGAGTGTGAAATAATGTTGAGCTTCTCATCATATGTGCCTATAGACTTTCAAAGTTTTTCTCTTGAATTGTAACTGCTTTTATGAAACAGAAAATGGATTAATCTTTGTAGTTGTTGCAAACGGAAGACAAGTCTTTGAAGCAAAACCACACTCCCACTCCAACATACAGAGCACTGAAGAATTAATTCACAGTAGAAATACTTCAAAAGATGTACATAAAACCTTGAAAAATTTACATCACTGGTTTCTTTCATATTTATCATCAATATTTCAGTTTTTGCAATTATTTTCATTTCCATTTTCATTATTTTTTTTTTCTTTAATGTTCGTTGTTTTTTCAGTTGGTTGCTATATTCTCCTTTGTTTTTCTCACATGCTATTTTTAACTCTAGTTACCAGATATTTCAGGTTTTGTTTTGATTCTTGGAAATACAGTCTGTCAAAGCTAGGTGGTGTGGATTCCTGCACCTTTTGCCTATTCTTCTGTGGAACTCACATATTCTATTCCTTAGTAGGTTAGAACGTGTGCAAGTTTATTTGTTTTACTTAAACTTCATAAACGATGTTGGCTTTCTGGGTGGAGCAGTGATGAACAGCAAAATGGGAAGGGACTTTTTCATGTTGACTCCCTTCTTTGAATGTTGCACCTAGAAACACTTTCTGTCAGTATTTCGCTTTCTCACTTAAAGTGATATTAATAATCAGAAGCAGAAAAACTTATTACTTTTACTATTAAAAAGGGTTTGCCAGCTTCCACTTAAGAAAAGACCGACAACATTTATCTTAAAATTCCTGTGCTAAATGCCAGGCAGTGTATAAAAGCTGGAATTCATGCAAACAGAGGAGCTGCTTGCCCGGAGAGCTGTAAAATCAAGTTGCAATGACTGTTCTTCCTCAAGGCAAAGAGAACCTGCAGTGCTTTGTTACTTGAAACAGCCTGACATGAAGTTCAACAGTGTGCAGCTTTCCATACATAAAGCTGCTAAATCTGTAGTATTATATATACATGTAAAAAGATCTCACATTTTTTTTTTGTTTGTGTTACAGATCATCATCTTGCTCTGATTTGTTGTTCATTCAACCAGGGCAATGAATCCAAACCAATCATTTAACCTTTTGGTTTGTACTTAACATTATGTTACGTTCTTCAGCATTGTTGATTGTGTTCCCAGAGTTGTGCAAAAATTTTGTCTTGCTTAACCTTGAAATGATTAAAACATTACACAGAACAGTTAACATGTTTAACAATAGTTGTTTTCCTGTTGTGGGGATCTGATCAATAAATTGTATACCTAAGTGCCCCATGTGAAATCCATAGGAAAACTGAATATTTTAAACCCAATATTTAAGTCTATAAATGAAAATGAGTGTGATAGCTGAAAGATGCTTGCCAGGAAATGAAAAACAGGGCATGGAGTTGGTGTTTTTTCTGAAGTTATAAGTTAGTTTACTTCTTTTAGGTCAGTGTTTCCCTAGGCTGAAATTCCACATTTAGTTACCCTTAAGTTATTAGCCATTTAATACTAAGTTTGATCTTTTCAAGGAAGTGATGAGGTATCTCACTCTCAGTTCGGTAGTGACAAAGGCAACAGAAATTTAGTCTTGTTTGTTGTCTACAGATTTACCACAGTGTATTTCAGAACATCATTTCTTTTAATATAATTCCAGATTATTTCAAATTATCATTTCAATTTATGTTTCTTAAGATGGCACTGCCCCTGTTGCTATGATGGTTTCACGTCTGGCAGTTCAGTAAGATGATATTCATTCCCATGACAAGTGAAAAGGTCAAAAGTTCTATAAACCATATTTGTTATCATGAAGTACATGCAATTCTTCCCACAATGAATCTAGGTACTAAATATTTCATCTGTTAGTATCGCCCAAAAAACATGCTTAGGAAGTTTATTTGATTAAATATAGTAATTCTTTAAATATTTTATGGTAGTTCTTTAGCACGGGAAGTCAATAAAACCTTACCGTAAAGACTCAACTGAAGGTAAAAAAAAAATAGCCAAAGTCAAGGCATTGTCATAAACTTTTATTTATGAGCATTTTGTGTTTCAAAAGCAATTGCTGAAGAAAGCAATAGCTTAAGTGCTTTGACCTTACTATTAGTTATTTCACTTTCACAGTGACTGTGAAATTACTATTATTTGTAAACTCCCCTTCTTAACTGTGTTTGAATTGCATCATTATGTTAAATAAAAACATTACTTTACCATACCCACAGTGCAGTCTGACATGTTTTGAGTCAGCAATTTGTTTGGTGGATAGAATGTTTTTGGTGACAGTTCACATTTGGCACACTGACAAATTCTTGGAGAGTCTGGCTCAACAAAATCAGTGTCTTCCAGGTGTTTCAGCAAATGTCTAAGGGATTGGGACTGGAGCAATGTTATGTGCAACAGCATTTATTGCAAAACAGAAAAAACTTTTTTTTTAAATAAAGAAAGATTTGGGAGGATTGAAAAGTTTATTATTCTCTTGGTAGAACTTTTTCAGGCCACTAAGGATTTGGTCGTGCTGCTGTTGAAATTGATAATAGCAAAATCCTCAATTATTTTGGTAGGATCAAACCCAAAAGCAAATGGAGTTCCATGAAGCTACCAAAAACATAATATAGATGTAGCAAATATAAGCTACGATCAATTTGATCTACATGGTTTTTTTTGGTTAGTGGCCAAGCACTTTGCACTTTTTGTGTCTTTAAGACAAACCAGAGACTCAAATGCAAAATCCAACATATAGCCTTATTACAGAATTTGTCACAGCTGGAAGTCTTGAATACAGACATAAGGGCACTGATTACTATAATCTATAAATGCATTTTCTTCCATTCCCCAATCCTCTTCTGTAAGAGATATTAGTCATCAAATAAGTCTTTGAAGGCTAAATTTACAAGATTGCAATTTAAGCACTCAGTAAGTTTCCATTTGATACAATTCCAGAAAAATGGTGGACCAAAATTGTAATTATTTGATGTTTAAAACTGAAAGTACCTGCTGACTTTACACAAACAGTCAGAAGCAGAACTTTTTATTTATTCAGACAAAAATGACGTGTTAAAGAGAGAGTCAGAGCACTATGTGCCAGTATGCCTCTGCCTTAGTAGTATCACCTTGGAGGATTTAAGTATTGTGAGTAATGAATTGATCATTTAAACTGAACAAAGGACTAGGAGTTACAGGAAGAATCAGAATAAGTACAACTAGCGCCCTTTCATGTAGTAATCAAAAGCTATTACTTATTTAGGAACAGATTTGAACTACTGAGCTAGAAAGAAATTATATCCAATTACTAAACCCATGACCTCATTAATTCCCAAGATTTCTGATCATTGGAATTAAGAGGAAAGAAATCAAGGGAATTCCACATGAGAAGGGATGTGTATATATTGAGGAGAGACTCTTTTTACAACTAGGTTAAGAAAAGACCATATACATAAACATGAAACAGTATATACACACAGATTTAGCATTGAGAAAGCCCTGAGAAAGTATGCAAACAGTGCTACAGTCTTTAGTTTGGGGCAAAATTCTTTTTAATTAAATCATAGCTATTAAGTCTTAGGCTGCACAACTGAAGAAGGAGAATAATGCTTGCACCTGGTATTTCTAAACAATTTTACATCAATAGCCAAGTTTTCAAGAAGCAGCCTTCATGTGAACACTCAGAGCATACAAATGTCACATAAGTATAGTCAGAAAGGTCAGAAACAGCATCATCCCCATGTTGTCTACACTCCCCAGAGTGCAGAAGTGACACAGCACACATTGCAAGCAGGAAACATGTCAAGAACTTACTAGCTGCAGCAGCTGTTCGTGCAGAACTTCAGTTTCTCTTCCGGCTAAATGCACTGTCACTTTTTAAAGGAAATACTAAAGAACAAATCAACACTTTTACAGTGTAGCCACATGCAGTGTCACAACCACCAAAAAAGACTCTTAACTGAACCTCCTCCACAGTGTCCTTCCTAACAAGCTTACTTTTGCCAAGTCCTCATCTGCACAATCTGTCTAAATCATCTTTTGGGAAGAAAGGTAGGTCACATCCTCTCTGCCTAACTTAAGGCAGCCATTCAAGTCAACTCTTCAAAGTGCCTCAAGAAGTGATCTCAGGCCACTCTTCTATTCCATCAGAAGCCCAGTTCTCTGTCATATGCTCCCATCACCTATCTGTCTATGAAAGAGTCAAGGAAATCTGGCTCTAGGACCATCTTAAAAGCTCACTCAACATACGACACATCTTTTGACAAGCAACCCCCTTATGGCATTTTTAAAAATGTGGACACATTTTATCTTTTATTGCTGCTTTATCTTCTTATAGAAAGAAAGTGAAAATGGAAGAGTTTTCCATGAGTTGTTATTTAAAATAGAATGAAAGTAGACATTTTTTTGGGTGTCAGTTTTATCCTATTGTGTCATTAACTCACATTATATAGCACTGGTCATAAATATTAGACAGAACTGTTTTGTACGCAGAAGGGAAATTGACAGTGGAGGTTAGGCAAATAAGTAAGAGATAAAATAGTATTACATGAGGTGAAAATGGAAGTAGAAGAAGAGACTGGGAGACAGAAAGAAAAAGAGTCTTAAGTGCCTTGATAGGAAAAAATAAAAGTAGAAGCAGTGTATCTTTGTCCTTGCTATCCATGGCATGGTGCATCCATCTCACAACTCCTCAACAGCAGATAAACTGGGATGATTTCAGCCTACAGTTTCATACCTCCATCACTTGGTAGGTATTATTAAGTTCAAATTAACATGACAAAGGAAAAAAAACATTTATTTCTGAATGCCTAGGCCTCACATAGAACAAATACAGTAGCTAGACAGATGCAAATAAATTAAGAAAATTGAAAAGGAGCTAGAAAGGCTGTAATGATTGTTGCCAGTAATCTGATTAAAGGCTTGAACCCACTCGTCTTGTACATGTAAACTTGTACCTTGACTCAGTATGAGACTTGTCTATATTTAGGAGCTATATGATTATATAATTAGACAGAATCTTAATGGTACTGGTGCTATGTCTCCATAGTACAGAGAGAGTTTCATTCCAGCTGCATTTTGACAACAAGGGAACTCTCTCAGAATCCCCAACTCAGACCTTGCAGGCAAAGAGCTGCTCTCTTCAAAACCCGGACAAAGTTCAAATCAAATTTAAAAACCTATTTCTCTGCTGAACAATTTGAAGGATGTGGGGGATGTTTCTCCATACTTTCATACCTTTTTTTGTTTTTCAGATACACAGTTGGTTGTTATTTGGTGGCAGGTGCTCATAGTGGTGTGCAGCCCTAAGTCCTGTTTTCAGATGTGTAAAACACTATCATTTTACAGTATCATACAGACTCTCCAGGGAATGACATGTATACAAGGCAAAACAAAGAGTTTTGAGATTGGTTCTTCAGAAAACCAAAAGTCAGATTTTCCTGTTTGAAATATTCATGGCACTCCCAGTGAAGTAAAGGGAAGCTAATATGTTACATCACAGGACAGAACCTGAAAAAATGTCTCTGCTTACCAGCGCAGAAGAAATGAGCTCATCTCAAACTGTTGCCCTTTTAATCAAAGTGTTATTTCACTGCCACACATTGAGATAAACACATAATCTCAGGTTCGTAGTTTGGAGGAGCATGTGAAAGGCATGAAAGAGGCTAAAATTATCATAATTTTAATGATACAGCTTTAAATCACAGTATTTTGGCAACCAAGGAAACAACTCTGGGCTGTAACTTGTGTCTGATTTTCTTGCAAGATGACTATGAAGAGTACATGTTTGAATGAGGTGGTGGCCTTTACATCCTTCTTTGCACAGGTGCATGGGAGTACCTAGAAGGCAATCTAGCCTATCAGAAGAAACTTGCTTGCCTTGGAAAAACAGAAGGTATTTATGAAAATAAAGGAAACTTTGAGATACACAGGGCTTATATTTCTTCCTTCCCCTGGTCTTGGATAAAAATGTGAGAAGTAATGCCACTTGACATTTCCCAAATGCTCAGCAAGGGTAACTGGCATAGAGTAAGTTTACTAGTTGATACAGAGCGTAGTGTTCCTGAAATATTTTGTCTAACACATTTTCCAATAAACCTCACAATTGTCAAATATTAGTAAGCAGGGTACTGAATGTCACAAAGGAGAGTAGCAGCTTCACTGGCAGAGCAAATCTTTGGCAGAGAGGAGAGCATCATTTTCCTAACACAGAAAGTAAACATAGCTGGTAAATGAGCAGAGGAAAAATCCACTTTTACTCTCAATATACGCATAATTTAATGTCCTCTGGAAAAGCAATAGACTATTATCCCAGTCATCAGGTGCAACTTATCAGCAGAGGCTGTGCTACTGGTAGAGTGACATAGTTTTAGACAATTTGAAAGTATTAATCTGTTTGGAGACAGCATTTCTGGCATAGTACTCATATAATCTGGTACCTGATTACAGAGGGACTTCTTATGATGTCATCAAGCTAAATTCTGTGTGGTAAGGTGTGAACTTCTGCGTTTCTAAACACGCTCCTTAAAAATCCAGTTTAAAGCCAAAACACAGCATAGCTACTACAGTCCCTGAAATAACAGCTGGGTTATGAAGGTTGTGATTGTGTCATTTTATCTAATGCAGAGTCCCCTGGGCAGTGAGACCATTAGAAGGGTGGCTGCAAGCGCCATGGCCCTGCACAGATGTTCCCAGGTGCTGCGTGTCCTCCTGGTCCTCCCCAGAGTCCTGGCACGGCTGCCTCCTTCTCTATCTGACCTCCTGTCTTTACAGGAGGTGGCAGATTTCCAGCTGCCTTGAGACTGCTTGTGTGGACAGCTCTCCCTTTTGGTCACTGAAACCGTCCGTTGTGTTATTGGGAGTGAATCTTTCAGTCATGTTGGTGTGGCTGTTTACAGGAGAGAAGGATGGAAATTTTCAGAGCAGTCATTCATTTCATTTTGCAGTGCTCAAGTGCCTGAGGTGATATTTCCTTGCCCCACTCCCATGCTACCCCCCAGGTTCCTGAGTGTGTGAGAATGAGATTTGTGCAATAAATTATAGTTACAAACTGCACAGGAAATTCTGCATGCTGTGCACTGAAGCTCCACAAGCAGAACAGCAGCTGTTCCCCTGGGATGCACAGCCTATGCAGAGTCCCCACAGCACTTTTGTCTTACGTGGCACTGTACGAAGCGGTAGGGGAGAAGTGTGCATGAGAAATGAGGTGTGGCAGAAATTAGGATGCCACACATTGTGCGTGCTCAGAAGATGGTTCTTGCTGGGATCAAGAAGGCTGGCAGGGAAGCGTGTGAAGCTATGACTATGTGTACCCAGTATTTCTAAAACAGAACCTACCTGCTGGTAGGTACCGCGGTACCTAGGTAGTACCCGCTGGTACTACAGGCAGTAGCCTGGGCTAGAGGGTGCAAGAGGGTCTGCTCAACAGCCCAAACCCCAGTTCTAGTGGGCAGCAGGCTGGCAAGGCTTACAAGGGGCAGAGCAGCATGATGCTGAGCCTAAGCTGTTACTGCTTCAGAAGACATGAGGCTTTCATGGTTAAAAGATAAGCAGAAGTTTATGGCTGCAAGTAGCACAAGGGGCACAAGCTTGTACCTTCTCCAGGCAAGCCTTGACTAATACAGAAGGGGATGTGTATAGTTGTAGCAGTGTGTTTCTCAAGTAGTACTGACACACTATCAGCAACGGTGTGGTCACCAAGAGCCTCAGTGTTGTGATGGAAATGGATGGAATATGTCACGATTTATTGAAAGATAACCCAGTTGGCCTGCAATCTGTAAAGCAGTTATAACTCTTCCAGTTTACAGCCCATTCCAAGAATATGATGGACAGCTACTGTTTTCCCTTGCTGAGGAAACATCTTGTTGTCTGAAGCAGACAGTCATCATCTAAAGATTAAATAGCTTGTTGGGAATCATCAAGTACTATTCTTACCAGGTTTATACAACAGTAAGTGACTGTTACAGCTTCCTTCGTTGCTGTCAACAGAGAAGTGTCTTGCTTCTACAAGATGTTTTGCAGTTACATTGAATTGTCTCCAGTGTCACTCTGTAATAAAGGATTTAATGTAGTTATTGCCGAGTGATATTGTTTGACTAATCCAATGGTAAATCTGAATAGATGACTGGAGTAATACCTCTGTTATGTCTTGTAAACAGCTAACTATATCCTTTACCCACTTCCATACATGGAGTATATGCTTTAGGTATGT
Organism: Phaethon lepturus; assembly: GCF_000687285.1. Classification (NCBI taxonomy): domain Eukaryota; kingdom Metazoa; phylum Chordata; class Aves; order Phaethontiformes; family Phaethontidae; genus Phaethon; species Phaethon lepturus. Next base: position 7,459 of record NW_010544297.1, on the reverse strand, counting down.
CCCGCAGGAATCTGCTTCGCACTTTGATACTGTATTGCTCCATTGTTTAAAATGTTACATTTAATCAATTGTTTGATTTAAACATAGGATATTTTCTCTGTTATGACTCTCTTGCCATCTCAGCTTGGCTGTTCCTTTTCCTATGTGCCATAGGAAACACAGTCAAAGAAGGTATAATATTTCATTAGGTGATGCTGATCAAAGCCATAACCAAACCACTGGAAAATTATACAGATTTTGGTAACAAATGCTACCAATGTCCAAAAAATTCCAACATTGCAATCAAAGTAAAAGGCTTGACTTTTTCCCCTATCACATTGCTGAAAATAATTCTGATGTATAGAAGTATGTATGTCTGAGGAAAAACAGCTGAATGCCTATTATTAATGGATTTGTTTCAAAGTTGTAGGTTGCATTCCACAGGCTTTATCCTCCTCCATTAAATCCAGTAGGGTTTTTTCTTTCACTTCAACAAGCACAGGACTTAGTCCCTCGTGACTTTTTTCCCTGTTTTCTAATTACTAAGCTACCTGATGTGTTGAGCAAAGCAGTGCAGTTACACCATTACCCTGCTGGAGTAAGCTGTGGAGATGGTAACTTAAACAGAAACTGCTCAGTAAGAAACTGCCAAATTAATTGCTACTGTTCTCTGTTACAGAAAAAAAAAAAATCTCAGATACTGTCATTACCATCACTGGTGCCATGACTGCTTTTCACGCACTGTAATTACAGGAGCATGATTGCTGTGATTTAATTGCTGGAAAGTCACATTACAAGAAGCATGGTGGAGCAGGCTGTCTGGCAGTTTTACAGAGTGTTGCTATCTTCTCTCTGACACAGAACAAGACAGTACTAGTAGTGCTATTAGTGTTAACACAGCCATCTCCAATAAAGGAAGCATACTAAGTGGTTATCAGACCTGCTGCCCAAAGAACTTCCAATTTAAGGCACACAAGCAAATAAAGCACAAGCCAGGGAGGCATCTGCTCACAGGTGGAGTACTTCCTAGAACAGATGGGTTTTCAGGACCATCTCAAGGAAGGAAAGGAAATCGAAAAACTTTTTCACAGTTTCATTTTAATTGGCATATACAATATTTTTATGAACAGAGCTAGAGTACAAAGTAGGAACTGGGTAACTTAGTATCTGACAAATCTGTGAGTATGGAAAAAGGTGAATAAAATAAACAAGCAGACGGCAAGTTGCCAGGTTCCAGTGAATTCTCATGTGAATATGATTAAACTTCAGCAGTGGCTCTGGCTCCCACACTTGCCAGTTTATTTAGCAGTCTCCTAGATTGCTCTCAAATTCCAAAATTGATGGGAAAACCAAACTACTTCACTGGCTTTAGCATGAACAAAACCAAAACCGTTTGGGCTTCCTGCAGATCTGCTTCCCTAACAATCACCGATTGAGGTTCAGGCTTGCTTCTAGCCACCAGTGGGTCAGAAAAGGTTGTTACTTCCTCCTTTCATCCTCCTAGTCAGACAAATAGTGAATCTTTCACAGCTTTGTTAGAGCAACACATTCAGCTCAGTCATAATGAGAAAATAATTTCTCAGAGAAAAGGGAGAGTGTGGAGGGGTTCACAGCCAATGCAGCATTTAGCTGGGTTGGATGGCCCAGGGGTGTCCAAGGAACACTGAAGATGAGCTGGGGCAGTTGCCCGCTTGCTGCCCATGAGGGCTGCAGTGCAGCCGTGCCTGTGGCATGGGTGGATTAGGAGGAACAGCTCATGCCCTTCTTTCTTTGGGCATTGTGGCAATTTCAGGAAATAGTCCATCTGTTGCCTGCATGCCCTTCTGCTTCGTCACAGCTTGAGATCATTGAGCAAAGAGCACAACACATGGTTTAGAAAGCATGATAAGTATTTCTGCTACTCTTTTTCTTAGGTGTTTTACCTAAAATATCACTAGTGTGAAGCAAGCACAACATATCACTAGTATCTATTAAAATGCCACAAAAAATAACTCTGTACTTTATAGTTTAAAATACAGCACTTTCTGAATATGTTGCTTTTGTAGGTACACTTACTACCTATGGAATGAAGGTGTTTCCTGGGAAACAATTCCCTGCTCAGCGTGATGTTGCTTCTGTATTTGACTTGTATTTTATATCTGGGGAGTGGAGCACACAGAGAAGGCATGGGAGAAAGGGAATAATTTTTAATGTTTAGTTTGTGGAGGGTTTTGCATTGCCTTTTTTGAAAGGACAGTTGTTGGTCACAAACATGAAATATTTAAAACAGCTGTGCCTGAAGATCTCAACCATTTTCTCAAAACCCAACATGTTTAAGTAACATTCATGCTGCTACTGAGTTTTACAGAAGCAGCAACCAGTGCTGACCAGTGAACCAAAGAGTAGAACTCTGTACATGGAGGTGAACATAAATTTGCTGAGACCTTATCTCATAGCTTATCACACAGACCAAACAAAAATGGAATTTAATTGACGTCACTTCACGCTAGAATATTAATGGAGCCAGAAGATATCTGCCTAAGGAACTTGCTGATCTTAATGACTTCTGTGATATCTTATCTAGGTAAGAATTTTATACTTGCTCACATCATGATCTGAAAAAGCAAAATATGGAAAAATAAGGAAATATGTTAGGTCATAAGTTCCTATTAAAATTTTGCACCATGAAAGCTGTACATATAGAATAAGGAAAATGAGTTGCTTTTTCCTAAACAAATCTGCATGTGAAAAGGTGGTCATCCTATTTACTGCTTATCAATTAAGTCCCCCTTGTTTGGCACTATTTTTACCATATTCATGTGCTAAAGTAATCAGCCTTTTTGCTGTAAAATGTTCAAAACATTCTTAAAGTTTACAATTGCCATGAAATTAACACAAGAGATTTTATTCTGTCACTAACCCTCATTAGCTTAACAGTATTTCTTATTTGATTTTTTATTCTTGTGTGCAGCTTGCAACTACAAATCCCCTGTTAATATCCAAATGCATTATACTTTGTAGAGTGCAAATCACAGAAAACCTCATACCACCCTCAAAAACCTACACAAAATGCCATCTGCTTCATCACTTTTCTCAGGTAAAGCACTGTGTCTTTATGGCTCAGACATGGGAAGTTCAGACCTGGGAGGAAAGGGCTGCTTTGGTTAAGACACAAATCCACATAGGTTTGCAGCCTAGCATTATTTAGATCAGCATTGATGTGCTAGTATTTCTCTTCACTTTTCATTTTAACTTTTTGTTATCAGTCATGTCACTGTACTTTCTTGTTCTAGCTGAGAAGCAAAAATACCAACAGAGCCTGAGAAAAGTCCCTTCTGCCCTTCCAGCCTGGGTGGGAAGCACAGTCTCATGAGAGAGCTGAGTCTTATTTTGTAGGACTCACTCAAGTAGGTTGGTAGGAGATTCAAACCTATGCATTGTATTTCAGAGAATCACAGGCTGGTTGACGCTGGAAGGGGTCTCTGGATGTCGTTTGGTCCAACCTCCTGCCCAAGCAGGACCACCTAGAGGTGGTTGCCCAGGACCATGTCCAGATGACTTTTGAGTATCTCCAAGGTTGGAGACTCTGTAGCCTCCTTGGGCAATCTCTGCCAGTGCTAAGTCACCCTTACAGTGAAAAACTATTTCCTGATGTTCAGACGGACCCTTCTGTGTTTCAGTTTGTTATTGCCAATTGGTCTGTCACTGGGCATCACTGAAAAGAGCCTGGCTTCATCTTCTTTGCACCATCCCTTCAGATATTTATATACATTGATGAGGTTGCCCCTCAGCTTTCTCTTCTCCAGGCTGAACAGTCCCAGCTCTTTCAGCCTTCAGTCTTCGGACACTTCTCCGAGTTGCCATGATCAGTCAAAGATTATTGGGAATGGCCTCACAATGACATCTGCCAGCTCCCTCAGCACTCGTGCTGCATCCCGTCAGGGCACATGGACTTAATGTAAGTCCAGTTTGCTCAAGTATTCCCTGACCTGATCCTCTTCCACCATGGGTACATCTTCCTTGCTCCTGACTTTCCCCATGGTCTCTAGGGCCTGGAATTCCTGAAGACCAGCCTTGCTGGTAAAGACTAAGGCAAAGAAGGCATTCATTACTTCAGCCTTTTCCATGTCCTGTATTACCAGGTCCCTTGTCTCACTGAGCAATGGACCCACATTTTCCCTAGTCTTCTTTTTGGCACCTATGTACTTATAGAAGCCCTTCTTGTTGTCTTTGACATCCTGGCCAGATTAAATTCCATTTGGGCTTTAGCTTTCCTAATTGCCTCCCTGGATGTTCAGGCAATGTTTTGGTATTCCTCCAAGGTTACCTGTCCTTTCTTCCACCTTCTGTATGCTTCATTTTTGTGTTTGGCCAGGACCTCTTTGTTCATCCATGCAGGCCTCCTGGCATTTTTGCTTGACTTCCTATTTGTTGGGATGGACCACTTTTGAGCTTGGAGGAGGTTATCCTTGAATATTAACCAGCTTTCTTGGACCCCTCTTCCCTCCAGGGCCTCATCCCATGGGACTCTTCCAAGCACATCTTTGAAGAGGCCAGAGTCTGCTTTCCTGAAGTCCAGGGTTTTGATCTTGCTTTTTACCCTCCTCGCTGCCCACAGGATCCCGAACTCCACCATCTTATGGTCACTGCAGCCAAGGCTGTCTTTGACTGTCACATTCCCAACAAGACCCTTGTTGTTGATGAATTGAGGTCCAGCAGAGCACCTCTCCTGTTGGCTGAATTGATTTCAGTTGAGTTGTATTCAAATAGAGCTTTCAAAGATTGAATTTACAAACATATTCTGATGATCTAGAGTAAGTTTAATTTCAAAATGTCATGTTAGTAGATGATTATCGTTGTTGAGACAAATCAAGTTATTGGGGGGTGATGGGGAAAGCAATGCCTAATGTAGTGGAACTCACCAGTGGTACCACTTGTCATAGGCAAAGGCAGCCAGTCCTCAGCTGACTGTGCACATCTTGCTTCTGTAGAAACTTAGTTCCTTGTTGCTACTGGGCTTACAGTCATCTTTCCAAAAAGCTATTTTCAAAAACACTAGTCCAATGACTCCCCAACAAAAGATAGTAATAAAATGGCAAGTAAAGGTAGTAAAAAGGGCAAAAAGTGTCATTTGTCTAACAGGAGTGCATTATGACTACAGAATGCAAGAATTATGTATATGAATCAAAGTTGGATGTATTTTCAAAATTTGCTAACAAAATTATTAGCTCAGCAAGTCTAAGCCTCTTTCAGTGGGTTTAGGTCTGCTTCCTTGAGAGAGTTCACCAGTGACCAGCAAGCCTTCATGAAATACACCACTGTTGTGTGTATTTCATGGGGACAAAGGTGTCATATTTTACAGTACTTCTAAGCTTACCATGCATTAACTACCCTAGCTCTGTAGGTGACAAGCAAGTACAGCAGGTGAGCAGCTTATTACTTCAGTGAAAGCAAAGCTCTGCCTCATGCCCAAATCATGTCTATCAAGATACACAATTGAGGGCTTTTTCCTATCCAGCCCCCAAAAGGCTATTTCTACAGAGGGAAAAGTTTTTTTAAAAAGTCTGATGCTTGCATAATCAGCATTAGGAGTTTGTATTACTTACTCGTCCAGTGGTTATTGGTTTTAAAATAAATTCCCTGGTGAGACAAAAATCTATTTACACAGAGATATCTCTAGAAAAGACTTTCTTGCCCCCACCTTCAATGTTACATTCATTCATAATTTCACATCTGTCAAAACTGGTCTATTACAAACTGACTAAAGTATTGTGTTCCTTGAACTTAGCAGGAAAATGTATCTTGTGCTTGCAAAAAATATTTTATAAATGTTTTGAACTAAATAAAAAACCTATCTGACTGTTAGGTGAATACAGTCATTGAATAATGCTAATATTATGTTTGTAAGTCAGACTGGATTAAAAAAAAATCCTGATTGTTCTATAAGCCTTAAGTATGGCTCAGAGACAGACAAGTTACCTATTCTTGTTAAGATAAATGTGAGGTATAAATAAAAAAATTGTATTCCAATATTACTTTATTTGCCAAATGTTGTATTTGCTGAGACGAAAGATATTTTTAAGATGATATGTGAAAGATGAGATTTTATGGAGTAGCCTGACATTATGATTGATTTTTTTGAACAAATACCAAAAATGCAATTGTTCAGCAGCATGAATAAAAATCTAGGGCCACAGAAAGTGCTGTATTGTATCAGATCAGCATTTCAGCTTTGGCCAAGAAATGCTTCAGATATCTCAAAGGGACATACCAGAATGGATATTTTTGGAACAGCCTATTATAAATCACCTTATTCAGCAATCTGACTTGTGCCCCCAAACCATGAGGGTTCTTATTTTATATTTTTAATACTAACTGATCTGCAACTGTGGATGATCCCATTATTCATATAAATGAATAAAATTCACTGAATCTATAGCACTTTCTGGACAATCATTCCATTCAAATCAGCAAGTGTACAAGACAAAGTGAATACATTACCTGGCAGAAGTACCTGGACCACTTAGTTTATTTCAGTTATATGTCTAATTTGTCTTTTAACAGGATAAATACTCCCTGTGTTTTCTACTGAAAACTGGCCTGAAACTTGAGAACTTTCCAAACCTTGTCATGATAAGGACATCAAGGAACATCTGAGGATGTAGCCTGTTCCTGCTGCATCCTGTTAGAGATAAGAGTATCTGGAAATGATAACAGTTGTTCCATGTAAGAGCACACCAGTGATATTAATGTGAAATAGCTGCACTGGTGGTGTTTCTACCGTGTTCTGTGCACAGCTGGCTGTGCCCATGAACACCTTTGACATGTAAGTGCTGAGTAATGCCCAGCACACCATAGGTCAATGACATATTAAAATCCATGTTTTGAGAGACAACATTATAATATTGCCAGGTAACTTGGTTGAATCATTGTTTTCAAACAGTATAGGAGTTATTGCATGAAGAGGAGAAAACCCGGGTTCCTTCTGTTTCCTCTGTGTTGAACTGGTATGCAGGTGGCTTTGTGTCTTGTCCTCCCCGTGGGCCAGCCAAGGTGCAGGCAGGGCCCCCATGCTCTTGGAGCACATGCCTTTTTTTCCAGCATTTAAGGTCTGCTGAGGTACCTGGAGGCAGCAAAAAAATAAATGTACTGATTTCAAAATTAGCTTTCAGAGGAGTACCCTTGTTAAGATTGGAAATCTGTAAAAAAAAATGTTTTGGGTAAAGACTGTCTTCCTCCTAAGGGAGAAAAGATTTCAAAGGGCTCAGTGATTCCCTTTAATTTGAAGAAAAGTCATCAGGCTGGTAGAGGAAACAAACCCTGGAAATGCAAGGGTTACGGTTTTACAAGCAGGCACAAGGGGAGGCTCTCTCTCAGAGCCGGCACGGCTGGCAAAAATGAGATCATCTATTCGAGTTTTAAACCGCGCAGTTGCGTGTGTGGCTGCACATCAGAATTAATGCGAGGGAAAAAAGCGCCGAAGCCCCACGCCGCCCGCTTC
>NW_010544296.1:0-15668 GCF_000687285.1 Phaethon lepturus | reverse complement strand
AGCCGGCAACTAAGCACCACGCAGCCGCTTAGTGGTGCTTAGTTGCACCCGCAACTCTGCTGTGTTGAACAGTAAGCAAGACTTACTTGCTTACTCCCGCAAGTGGGACGGGGGAGAGAATTGGGAACAAAACTCGTGGGTTGAGATAAACACGGTTTAATAGGACAGAAAGAAAGAAGGGAACAACAATGATAATACCAACAAAGGAATGTACAAGAACAAGTGATGCCCAATACAGCAATTGCTCACCACCCCGTGATCGACAGCCTGTCCCCGAGCAGCGATTTCCACCCCCCGGCCAACTCCAGTTTATGTACTGGGCATGACGTCGTATGGTAGGGAATATCTCTTTGGCCAGTCTGGGTCAGCTGTCCCGGCTGTGTCCCCTCCCAGCTCCCCGTGCACCCCCAGCCTGCTCGCTGGCAGGCCAGCACAAGAAGCTGGACTGTCCTTGACTGCTCAGCAACAACCCAAAACATCAGCACATTATCAACAGTTTCTCATCCCAAATCCAAAACACAGTCTCACACTGGCTTCTGTGAAGAAAACCAGCCCTATCCTGGCTGAAACCAGGACAGGGGCCCAAAACTGAACACAGTATTTGAGACCCTCTTCTTCTTGTCCATGAAGCTCTTTATTCCCATGTAAATCAACAGACAGGATCACATAAAGAAACATTCTTCTAGCTGACCGTTTAATTGAAATGAGAGGGCGACAGCAAGTTTAGGCTATACTTTTATTAACAGCTTCAATAAACCAAAGTAGTATTTGGGGTTGTTTTCCTATGCTGCTCAAACCTGAGGTGCTGAATTCTCATTATCTTGTTTCTTGTTATATAGAATTAAGCAACTCCAAAGCTTCTTTCTGTACCTGAAAGAAATATAACAAAACAGTGCCAGGTGGTTATAGGCTCTTCTAGCATTACTTACGATGCAAGCACACAGGCGTTTCACCACAGTTCTGTAAATTTGGAACCCTCCTAAGACTACTCAGTCTTCTTCCTGTAGTTCAAGGTGCTCCACACTTAAAACATGAATGGGAATAAAACAACTTATGCCTGTGTCTTCAGCGTAAATCACTTAATATATGTAATAAGTTTATTTGTGTTGAATACAGATAATTAGCTCTTGGGACTTGCTGTAGTCCAGTAGTAGCAGGTAGCAAGTTGTCCTATTTCTAACTGTAACCAGCCTACGGTTTTCAAAACTCTGGAGAGTAGCTAAGGAAGTATGAGAAGATTGTTTCTGAGACTCCCTTTGCCTAGGTATTCTGGGTAAAATGTAACAAAATTTGAATATGACATCTAACATCTACAAAACAAAACAATCTTCTAGCCCTGATGGAGCAAGCAGTGCAGGCAATGTAAGCCAGATACTGTAGATACTTGGAGGTAAAAAAAGTTCGGAAAACCTACTCCTGCCTACCTCTGCCAAATGCAGAGACAAGAATTCCAATTTCTTTGCACAGGCCAGTTTCCGTCTTACTCGACTACCAAGTCTAGTTCCCACTGCATTTTGCATTTTATATCTTCACCCAGAGGGAGAATACCACCTCTCGCAGTTTAGCAGCTCTGCACTTGGAAAGAGATGTTTGTACCAGGAGGCCCAGCACTGCTGCAACAGTAAGTGGCTACCGCACAAAAATCACTAGTGACTCCTTTTGCGTGGCATCTAGAGAGAGGGAAGCTTTTGTAATCGCTGGTTTCACCGGTGCCTCCAGGTACTAATAACTGTCAGGAGAATGGACCAACTTCATACAGACCTTTGATACCACAAATTCCTACACATTTTGCAAAGCAGTAGAGGAACGGAATTTTGGCTTGCATTTCTACTGAAAGATGTTACTGATGGAACTGAGTTTTGCGAGAAACAGTTCGAGCCTTACTAGAGAATCTACAGAGGGAAACCCAAATAGTGTTTTTTCTGAGGTGTGAAGTGCAGAATCCTACCAAAGTATTTCTTACATTTAGGACATTCAGAATGTCACAACATGGTTGGATGTTTTCTGTAACAGTTAAAGCATTTCACACTGCAGCTAAATGAATTAGAAGTCAATCAACCATACAAAAAATCAGTTGGAAATCAGGCTTTGAGAGTCCTGATGCTGACAGGATTGTTTTTATGGAAGGTAACTTACCTTTTTATGGAAGGTAACTGCTGTGGTTTATACTGGATGCAGTATTAGGTCTGAACAAGTCTAATGGATTACCTCCTGGAAGGACTCTGTACGTATTTAGGTAGGACGCAGATGCCTACCCATCCAAACCAGGATCCTTCTGAGCAGTTTAAAAGGATAATTAAGTGCCTCCATGTCACCTAGCACTGGAGATTTCCTGTCAAAGATACATTTGGTTCTATTTGTCTCAATTCAGATAGTCTGAATCTCTCCCTCGGGGCCTGGAAAGGACTGCAATGTTATGTTTTATGGATCTAGAAAGTTTTTCATACATCCATGCTTTTTTATGCCTCCTACTCATGTGGTTTAGCTCTTCTACACTATGATTTCTACCTTTTCAGTTTTAAGCAGGTTAAGCGCTCACATAGACATAGGTTAGCTCAGGTGTGTCTGTCTTCTTAACTTCAACAACTAATTAAGGGTGGGTTGTTGTTAGCACTACAAAAACATCATGAAGAAGAAAGCATCACAGTTCTTTATTATAACAGAATTTTTCCCATTTGCGTTCAGAGGAAGTTACCAACATACCAGAATTTCTTGGTGTCTGGATGTGATCCTGGAATATAGGTGTCGAACTACAATTTACTCTGAGTTAACTTTATAAAACATTCCGCTGCCATAATGTCATACATGTTGGTTACAGTATATAATTGTACTGTTACAATTCTTAATTTCCTACCTGTTTGTCCTCTTCGGTATGCGCGGGATAATCCTTCGCTTTGCTTAACCACAGAAGAGCCATCTTTTTATTGTTTAACTTCAAGTATGTCTTCCCCAAAAAGAGCAAATTTTTGCTGTAGAAATTTGGGTCAGCTGTATAGAGACAGGAGAAAAGCTTTGAATGAGAATGAGCAGCAGACTATCAAAGGCATGATATAGTGTCACTCCTTGAAATACTTATTTCATAAAAGATGAATAGTATTTTGGCTTTGTATCAGAAGGAAGCCAATGTAAAACTTTCACTTGCTAAATTTTGGTCTCGCATACAGTTACATTAGCTCGCGGCTTGTTAGTTCATATACTAAATGAAACGAGATTCCTCACAAAGAACAAAGCAGTGAGCTTAATGCGTAACAGCTTTGCTTTGCAGATTCTGTGCTTTTCTGGACCTAGTAGGTGCAACATGCAATGCAACCAGCTTAGCAAGGATAGGCAAGGAAATAAAGGGTACATTTCCTAGCTTCAGACCACACATACAGGTATTAGCTTTTGCTACACACGAAGAAAACTTAAAACTGTTTGTACCCACATTTAACTTCTTTTAAGGAGAGATTTAAGAAGCTGCTTTTTTAAAGCATGCTTTGACTATCAATCATTATTAAAGATTAGTCTTGCCTACTGTTCTTAGTTGTAACACAAGCTTTCTCTGCTGCTGGACCTAAGGTCAGGATTCAAAATGCTGGTAATCAAATTTTGTAGTTCTTGTGCAATAGTAAAAAACGTATTCAAAGACAGGTAAATCCCTGGTTGAGGAAAGAGCGTAGTTTGGTAACTATGACAGAGGCGGACAGCCCGTTCCTATCTCCTCTTTTAGCAGGTGGACACACTGCCTGCTATAATCCAGGATATACAGTAGTTTCAGTAAAAAGCTCCAACTGTGTTCATGATTGGCATACTACTCTGTTAAAACTGGAGTGACTTTACATGTACATAGAAAATGGATATGCAAACATGAGCTATAATAATACTTTCAGAATTGCTGCAATACTTGCTAGATTTTTTTTTAGTCATTGACTCTATTATTCTGTTCCTACACTTCATAGAATCACAACATCATTTAGGTTGGAAAAGATCCTTAAGATCAAGTCCAACAGCAAACTTAACACTACCAAGCCCACCACGGAACCATGTCCCTAAGTGCCACACCTACATGTCTCTTAAATACCTCCAGGGATGGTGACTCAACCACTTCCCTGGACAGCCTCTTCCAATGCTTGACAACCCACTCAGTGAAGAAATTTTTTCTAATATCCAATCTAAACCTTGAGGCCATGTCCTCTTGTCCTGTCGCTGGTTACTTGGGAGAGGAGACCAGCGCCCTTGTCACCACAACCCCCTTTCAGGTAGCTGTAGAGAGCAATAAGGTCTCCCCTCAGCCTCCTCTTCTCCAGACTGAACAACCCCAGTTCCCTCAGCCGCTCCTCAAAAGACTTGTTCTCCACACCCTTCACCAGCTTTGTTGCCCTTCTCTGGACACGCTCCAGCACCTCAATGTCCTTCTTGTAGTGAGGGGCCCAGAACTGAACACAGTATTCAAGGTGTCGCAAATTCCAGCAAGCAAAGTTCACAGCTGTACAAAAGGATACAGAGCTTGGCCCACTAAGATCAGTCAAGAAAACCAGTTAAAAAAATTACGTGAAATACAGGTGTATTTATATGGAGGTATTTTGCAGGCAAATTTTGAGATTAAGTCCATCATTCCCATTCACAGCTGCATTATTTGACAACAAGGGGAAAATATACAATGAACTTTTCCTTTAAACTTCATTGATCTGAATATATACAGGTCTTTCATAGACTACTGTTTTCCCTTGTCTGCCTTTATCTTGCAGCTAGTCAGTTTTGCTTGTTTCTTCCCTCTTGGAGAAATAATGGGTCCATATTTTCTTTTACATGTGGACAGTTTTACTGCCAGTTAGATTGGCATTCTGATCCAAATAGCTTCTGAAATAATAAAGAGTGTGCTTTCTCTGTTGTTCTACTTAGAATACAGAGGACTTATGAACTTCAAGAAAATTTTGAAAAAGTGTCATAAAATTCCCTTTTTTGCTTGCTTCTTCCCCTGGCATTCCAGTTGAATGCCTTGGGGAAAAGTACTTTGTCACTAAATAAAGGTGCAAATTTCACTTTAATACTTACTCCAAAAAACAGACTTACAATACACTCTAATAATAATAGTAAGTGTGTAACATGCTTTGAGTACCTCTGATGAAATATTCCAATGTTGAGTAGCACAGCAGCTTGATATGCTTATCAGCAGATAATATGCAATTAAGATAAAACCAAAAGCTAGTCATGTATTGCAAGTCATCATTCATAAAAAACATACTACTCAGTCCAAAAAAGCTAGAAGTATTACCTTCCTCTGCCATGTGGAAGTAATGAAGAGCCTGCAAAAGAGAAGGTTGTCGTCTTTAAAATGGAGAATAAACTGACCGCTGTCGTCAAACTAAACCCTTATGTGCATGCTTGACATAGCTCAAGAAAGACTTCCTGTCCATGATCTTATTAATTCAGTATGCTACTGATGGTTCTCATTCACTGTACAATCAGACCTGACATCTCAACAGAACTAGTACTTACCAACTATTCCCCTGCAACTTCCTCCATAAGTACAGTACCTCGTATTTGTCCCTAGCAAATTGGATGGTGTTTTTCCAGACGTCAACTTGTCAAGAGCATTTTGAATTTTATTTCTACCTTCCAGCCTATTGACAGTTTTCCCCTGGCCAGTTCTCATGTATAAAGTTAATAGATTAAACAAATCTTATTATTCAGGTCATTAATGTTGACAAGTATTTCAGGGAGTACTGGTTTCTACAGAGCACCAGTTAGTATCCTCTTACTTGAGAATAAACCTTTAGGAAATTTGTGTGCATTTTTCAACTAGTTTCCCATCCTGCACATCAGAAATTTCAGTCCATTCTTACCTCTTCCTGATGTTACTAGCTGGAGGGAAAATACTGTCAGAGAACTTAGAAGTGCAGATGTATCCACAAAACAAAATTTGTACTGAAACTGCAGCAGTCTTATTTTCTGCAGCTTCTAGGACAAGTTTGCTTCTTCAGCCACTTTCAATGCTTCAAGAACTTGATGCTGGGACTGGCATGACTCTGCAGTATTCAAAATCCTGGCTGACACTTTGTATTCTTTGAGAGTGACTTTCAGCAAAACTTACAAGCTTGACATTCCATTAAAAAGTTTATTTCTTTTTCAATCAGAGCTTAAATTGCTTTCTGTGTAAGAGCAAGCAGCCTTCTACAGTTACTTTCTAGCGACTCTTGCCCACCCTACCTTAAAAGAACAAAACATAATGGGTCAGTTACTGGTTGATCTAAAAGAAAAAAAAAAAACCATTTATAACAGCTACAGCAAACCTTCCTATTACAATTTAATTTTCAAGTTTCTATGTACAAGTGTTTAAGTAAGATGCATACTGTGTTGGACACCCTAGAAGATACACATCTGGACAGTATGTTTTAGGGTGTATGACAGTAGGAATTTTCATAGCAAAAATTAACAAAAATACTTTCAGTTGAAAAAAACTACACCATATGTAGCCAGGGGATCAGAAGGTATCTGCAATAGATCACAACAGTAAATACGAAATAAGTTACATATAGCTTGTTATTTTCTGCTGCACAAACTACATTAAATAATTTTCACTGTTCTGTGTGTTTTTCAGCTACAGCTGAAAAAAATTAAAGATTTTTATGTTTCTAGATATCCTTCACTCTCCTGTTATATTATTTCATTAATGACAGTTGTAAACTCGCAAGTCCATGCTTATTCTATAAGCAGAGGTCATCTTTGTCAGGAAAATTAGTAAAAGTGTATCAGCAGCTTTGTGGGGGGAATAATAATCTGTGAAACATTTTCATACTGTACCTCTTGAAATGTGGAGGTTGGTGGTGTGGCAAATAGTGTTGCAGCTATTTTTCTTTGGTACCATGGCATTTCAGCAAAGGAGTAACACCTGGAGCAAAAGGAAACATTTGTATATACCCTTCGCATTTTTATGTTATTTGCAAGCAACTTTCTCATACCTTGGATGTCACAACTATTGTTTCCAAGAGTCACAACAACTCCAGCCAAATTGCAATTTCTATAAGCCAGTTCTTATAACTGTACAACAAAAGAGCAAGATGTTTGAAGTTGCTATGTAGCTGTACTAAGGAAGTTTTGGTGTGTCTTTTACTGGGTACTGCTATTATATTAGACGAAACTGCAGACAGTTACTAACCATGAGACAGCTTTTGAGCTTGAATTATTTTAACGATTTATGTGTATTTGACACTGTTCTAATACATTTGCAAAAACAGGGCAAAACTAAGTAATGTCATTGCCTTACCTCAACATTACCTTGGTTTTCTCAATTATTAATATAAAGGAGATCTGCAGTACATTCCTGAAAGACTGTTATCTATAAGAATGAAAATAAACCCAAGAATCAAACTACTGTGTTCTAGGCTCGGCCATTCTACACTGTTTTCCTATTTACTAAATAACAAAGATAATCAGTCAGCTATCTTAGAGATGCTGAAAAGATTAAACAGTTGTTAAATATTTCAAATACACACAACATTCCAGGTGTAAGTGTTAAACAACGCTATTCACTTTATTACCTCCCACAATGAGTATAAAAATATTCTTCACTGTGTAAAATTGAGCACTCGGGAAGAGGTGAAAAATTAATAAATGCAAATATAGAAGTGCTCAGAGGAAAGAGGGGTAAGGCATGGAATACACAGTGTGAGCTGAAATTCTGCCATCAGACATGCCTTATCAGAAATGACAATAAAAGAGGTTCAATCCAGGATAGACTAGAAAGGTGAAAAATCCTCAAGAATTGGCTGAATCCCAGTTTCAGATGAAATCCCAGAGCATCTGGGATTCAATAATGAATTTATTTAAGTACACAATATGGGGATATTATAGCACGAAATGAAATCTCATATTTCTGATGTTCTCTAATTTTCCTTAGGAACAACGTCTTAAGTACTTTCCAGAACAGGCTTCGTATCTCAAAACTGACCTTGAGGCTCATTCAGTTGGTAGCATATGCTTCTGTTTAAAAATCTGGACTATTGTTAAGTCACATGGGAATGAGTGTTGGATGCTGAAAAACTGAAGTACGTTTGTAAACTAATAAACTCTGGAGCAGTAGATTGAAGTTTACTCTGATACTTAAGAGTCCAGAAAAGACATAGAGAAGGTGGCTGTGGTTCTAGTATATTTGTTTTTTAAGCTACAAATACATTGGCTTTATTTATTTTCAACTTCTCAGTCTTACAGTAGAGATTTCCTGTAAAACAATGCTTTGGTCTCTTTCATATAACCAGAAATGCTGTGTAGTCTCTTCACTAACACATAAAAGATACTGCTTTCAAGCACACCACTTCCACAGAATACCGTAGTTAGTATGGAAAGTCGTATTTCCAGTCCTTCGCCTGCTATGTAACAGTAATTCTTAGTAACAATTTCACTGAGCAATAAATTCAATTTCAGAGATTTTTGTTAATGCATCTGTATAAGCTGCCTTTACTTAAATGTAACTTTTAAAATACAGTATTATGACAGATAACAACATAATTATTTGAGGAACACATATCACTTTTGATAGCATTCCACTATACACAGATTGTATTAGGTCGCAGCCATCACTGAAATTCAATGTAAATTCACCATTGAGTTTTGTCTTCAGTCACACCAGTAGAACAAAATGAGTAGTACTCACAGTCTCTGATGTCTGCTACGGAAACATGTAAAATGAGTTTTTAATAGTTCCATAGAGTAAAACAAACAAATTGAATGAACAATTATTTTTCGTCTTTTTTAACTGCGTAAGAATTAAGAGTCACACTTTAAAAGGCATGATGTCCTATACACGTTCAATAGGTTTTCATGTTTACATCAATTAATTACAAGCCACTGAATTATTCCAAGCATTTTTGCAATTCCTATAAGACATTTTATATTCTGGCATTTTTCTTTGCCACATGCTAACTTTTGTTTGAAAATACTCCTTACCAAATGCCTATAAGATGAATTGTTGTAGCATCCTTTGGATTCAGTTCAATGGCTCTCTAGTGAGAGGGGGAAAAAAAGACAAGATCTAAAAAGTTGTTCTGCAATATTTGGATTAAAAGACATTAAAAAAGTAAACTTGTTATCCTACTGTTAATTAAACCAGATTAACAGTGTGTAGAATGTCAAGGCGATACAGCATTTATTCAGTGCACAACTGAATCGGCTCACCTCCAAAACACTAAAGACACTGACAGATTTCTAGGTACTTCTGTTTAGTAGGTCATTACGAGTTTCACATGAGACTTGGCAAGTTCAGATCTTGATATAATTTCTGGTGCTATAAAATTAGTAGTCCTTTATCTTCTCCACTATTTGTCCTTCACTGCTACACAATCCACAGTTAAAAGGACAGCCACACATCCATTTCTCAATAGCACAGTTACCTTTTATCTAGTCCTAAGAGGTGTCAAAAGCACTTTAGCTATTTCAAGACTCTCTTCTATAGGGACTTAGTTTACTGCAGGAGATAATTTGTACTCCTTGTTGCTGGGGCATTCAGGACTGTCACAATAACCCAAAAAAGGAAATGTCATCAGGAGATTTGACCAGAAGTACATTTGCAAGTTTTCATAAGAAAACAGCTGACAACTCTCACACTATCTATATACTGGATGCATTAATGCTATCATATGCAAAAAACTGTTTACATTACCTGGAAGTGCTCTTTGATAATGACGGCATTTCCAATTTTAGTCTTGATTCCTTCAAAATCTCCAACATCACTGAGGCAAATTGCATACCACTGTAATTCAAAGAACAAAAAGAAAACATTTAATACAGCACTATGGCTATTAATAGTAAATTAAAAAAAACCCCAAAACTAAAAACAGAACAGCTGCTGCCACCACCTCTAACAACAACGAACAGCTCAGGCAGCATCACAGCAACATGCTGGTCTGCATGCATAAGGAAATCAATGTCCTCCTCTTACCCAAGATGACGACACAATTGACTATACTTTGGAACCTCTCTGCCAGTGAAAGAAGCAGCACAAAAAAAGAGCAGAACAAAGCCAGAGCCTGAAGTTTTTCCAGTGAAACTCTACAGAACTACTAATGTGCCCAGAAACAACATGCTCAATGTGGGGCATGGACAACATTTTTAAGGGTACATCAGAGAAGGATGAGCTGATTACATCAGCTGTAATCAACCTGATCAGTCATCTCTTTCCATGGTCCTGCACATATTTAACCAGTTCCTGTTTCCTGTATACAGGAAATTTAGCTGCAAAAGTCTGAACATTGATTTTCCAAAACAGTCAGGAAGA
The DNA here is from genome assembly GCF_000687285.1 of Phaethon lepturus. NCBI lineage: Eukaryota > Metazoa > Chordata > Aves > Phaethontiformes > Phaethontidae > Phaethon > Phaethon lepturus. The sequence continues at coordinate 5,416 of NW_010544296.1, read as the reverse complement.
ATTAGAAGTCTCACTCATTCGCAGCTGAAAACTTAAGTTATGTTGATGGTTGCTGAGACAGCACAAATGACATTTGTTCCAGTTTCTACTGGCAGAAATCAAAGAACACAATTTCAGTTAAGTTGTTTTGTATGGCTCACCTTGTGCGCTGCAAAATTTGATTCATTTTTTTCAAGTGCCTTTTTTGCATACTCAAAGGCTTCATATGCCAGTTGTCTTTTCTCCTCTGCAGAAGTACTACTAAGCTGAGCTAGATCTCGTGATGCCCGTGCCAGCCGCCATAACAATTCTGCGTCATCACTAGTTATGAACAGAAACACTAACGTTTTAAAGCAATAATGGAAACAAACCAAGAAAAGATGTTAAACCAGTCTTTAAATATGTATCTCAAGTGGGTGATAAGACAATAGCATTATCATCTGTCATTCTATAGAGCTCCAAGGTGAAAAACAACAAATGCAAGCCCTCCATTATAGACTGTCGGACGATACCTTTGTTCTGCCATTCTGGTCTGTGAAGCAAAAGTATCTGTATGAAAGTGACTTTTTTTCTAAAAAAAGATGGAGATTTAAAAACCCAAAAAGTACCACGCAAAACACTATACGGAAAACAAGGACTACTTTGTCCTTAGCTAGATGGTATTTCTTCCAGCATTCCACTGATTTGATATTAAAGTTTACTAGGAATGTTTAAAATATTATGCATCTTTTTCTCTATGATTGTACCTGAATAATGGAATTCTTCCTAGAACACAGTGAAAAAAACAGGTTAGCCATACCCTCACCACATAAAGCTGTACATTTATATATTTATTTATATCACTATCAAATGATGTATGGTAGGTTATAGCCAAAAAATAAGGGATTTTAAGTTTTATTATTTTGTTAACATATTGTTTTGAAACACTACTTGCACTTTACTATACTTTTACCTAACTACTGTTTTAATTTTGGCTATTTTAATGGAGACTTTAATATTAAATTTAAGTTTAGAAAGTCTTTCAGAGGTTCTGGCTGTGTGGCTATAGAACTCTCCACCCAACAGGAATACTGAGGTCAAAACTACCAGAAACCAAAAATATTAAAAAGCATACAGAAGTTATTGCTAAACTCAGAATATCAATAAAAGTCAGTTTTCTTATATGGAGTAAAACTGAGTCACTGCTCACACTGCGGCAGTCCTCCTGCAATTAACACCGTAGTTGTTATAGCAGACCCATTTTTCAGCCAAGTCACAAAAATGTTAAGTATTGCTACCGGAATCATTACTCCTCACAGAATAATTAGCATTGTTATACACCTAGTAGCAAGCTTACACCTTGCTTAAGACATGGTGTCCCTTACAGGCTAGGAAGGACCTTCATTTAACTTCCCAGGCTATATACTTGCACCCCAGCCAGAACAAGAAGGGAAAAAAAAAAACCCTGAAAACTACTGAAAACAACTGAACAATTGACTTCCTCCAGAAATGTTCTACAGGTGAGATGCCCTGTCTTCTCCAAAGGACTGGACTTTTCAGTTTGCAATGCATTTTCTGCTTTTTCCTTAAACAGCTTGTCCCGGTTTGCTTATCAATAATGTTTTGTGCAATTAAAACATAACTACATGAGTAAGGAGCTTTTTTGTTCAGACTCGAATCCTAATATGAGACAAATGAAAACAGAAAAAACAGATGGTCAGCAATAAAAAAGAAATGAAACAGTGACTCTCAAAAGTTTTCAATACCAGAATTCTAGGTATTGTGATCATTTAGTAATGTATAGACACATTATGAGTTTTTGCATTGTATTTTGAAGGATTCTTGGAGTAACAAACCAAACAAGCAAAAAAGCCCTACTTTGCAGGAGTCAAAAATTTGAATGTTATCCCCCACCACCTGCCAGCTACCACTTTTCTTCATTCATTTTTCCATCAGGAGGAAAAAGATCAAGAGTCCTTTTTTCATACTTACCTAAGGATGAAAGCAAGGTTCTCCAGCACACCACAATGAGAACAGAAAGGCACAGAAAAGAAGTCACAGTAATGTCTCAACGTACCTATTTTTATGCTGAACCAGCAACCGATGCAGCTTTTCAGTTTCTCCACTCCCATACAAGTAGTCTGCTTGCTCTATAACTTCTTCCACTTAGGAAGGAATTAAAATTGTGGAAACAGAAGAACAGATGACATGTAAGTAGGACGTTATAGCATAAACAAAACATTTTACAGCAAGACAACCTAGCTGAAACACAAAGAATAAATAATGCAGTTCCTTTTTGGGCCATCGTTCCTAACAACTTACACAGCAGGATTGGATAAGCTACATTTACAGTGAACAACTATGAAGAGACACAGTGCTGAATATATGCCTCTCTCATGGAACTACAAAACAGCTTTCAGTAACAGAGCTTTGGATGCTTAATGGATTTAACATTCAAAACTGTCTTCTGTAATGCATCAGACTACTAGAAGCAATTTGTTTTCTTCCTTGTGAAAATGGCAGAAAAGAAAAAAAAAAGTATGAAAAATATGACCAGGAAAGCAAGTGCAGTAGAGATGTGAGTAACAAAACCCCTTCATTAGGATATGTACCAAAATTAAATCTAACAATAATAATGAAAAAAATAATTAAAAAAAAATTCTTCTGGAATGCAGTCTGGTTCCACAGTTTTGCCAGATTTATTTTTAATCACTGCAGATTAAGTGGGTTCCCATTATCTTACTCATCAAGCCAAAATGAAACATTGCTCAAAGGTTTTCTGACTCAAATCCTTAGGATTTTCACAAAGAGGACTCCAAAAAATACAGTTCATCTACTGAAACCTTTATATGTTCAAGATACTAAAAGCAAAAATACTTTGAAAAATCAGAATTGGCTTTCTAGAGTATCAATTTATGAACAAAGTACCCATTGTTCTTATGATACTTTAATTCTTTTTCTACAGAATACTTTAAAAAACCCTGACAACAGAAACAGGGGAGTACAATTTCCACAACTGGAAATATAATAATATATAATATTATATTGCACGATATAATATTATATATATTTAAATACTACATGTATATAGTACATAGAACAGCATACCAGAAACAGAAATATCAAACACCACGCAATACAGGATTCAAGCATGAGAACACATGGAATTAGGAGGAAAAATACCCAAAGGGAACGAGGTAGAATATTCTGTTGAAGTATGTAACTGTACAGGAGAAGAACAAAATCCAAGTTTAGTCTTCTGCCAACATTAAAACATGAAAAAATTACCTTTTAATTCAGAAGCCTTGTCTAATTTCTTACAAAACTTTCAGCTATGCTTATTGTCTCTTTGGTATTACTCCTGGATTTGTGATGAAACTTCTAAGTCAAAACATAAGCTCTATCCTGCCCACTTCGTAAAAATTAATGTTTATAAGCTTTCTTTTTTCAAATTATCTACTGAACACAGTAGTTATGTTTCACAGCAGGACAGTTTTACTTCAAGAAAGAAACACTGAAGGCTACTAAACACAAAAGCCTCCTCTTCAGCTTAAAAAGATCCTAGAATATAAATCAGTGAAGATTAGGAGAGCATTCTGGATAATTTTTAACCCTGCCATCTCTAAATACCTTTTATCAACCATTTCAAAGATAAGATAAGATAATGGTCTACATGGACTTTGGATTTTAGTGTCTAAGATTAGGTTCATGGTACATCTTCAGTATTATCTTCAGTTTGGTTGTTGAGAATTCCTGAACACCACTAACATTTCTAATGACTAAATCCTCAGAACTCAAACTTCTGAACTCATTTCCCACCAGGTGTTTTATATAGACTTTATTAGACTTTTATTTCTTTAAGAGTATTTTTCAGGTATTTCTTTTTTACTCTTATTTTCACCCTATCTTCTACCTGTCTTGCACAGAAAGCATACTAACATTGCTTTTTTTGGCAAGGTAAATGCCAGATTCAAGTGAGAGCACTAAAAAAGACCAGAGGCAACTAAGTAGTGTTATTTATGTTCCTCCTGCAAAAATTTTCTTATCTGTGTACTGAGTAGCTATCTTAAATCTATTCACTGAAGCTCCTTCTATTACATCAAATGAAGCAGCTCTTACCCGTTCAAAAGCCCATCGTCTAAATTTTTATTTCTATAAGCATAAACATCTAAGATGTTCCTCTCTTTGAGACACAGAGAAACAGGTTATCTGAACTACTTACTATCTAATCTACACAGTAAGCATACATTTAAACTAAGCTCATTCTCCGTTCAGTTAGGCTTACTTCCAAAACCTTTAATTTGCCATGTAATAGAAAAGTTCTAAGTCTGCAACAACATCCCCTTTTAAGATAATGTTACTTTTCTTCCAGCAGTAAGACTATCTTTATTCAGATATTGAAAAGGACACTTTATCACTTGTTCTACTCTTTTCTGGTAGGTAAACCAAGGCTTTTCTTCCCCTTTTTCAATATGGCAAAAATATGAGACATTTCTCAATTCTAGGTGAAATGCAATCTCAGTGCTGCTTGACTAGATTAAATAGGAATTGCACTGTGATCATATTGAAAATCTGAACTAAGATTTCTAGAAACTGATTAAGGTTTGGTCTGTATTCCTAACTGAACCATATCTTTCTCAGTAAGTTATTTAAACCTTGGGCAACAAGTTTGGCATCATACAGCTTGTGCATGTGTTATATCCTAGACAGGATGAACTACTAGATCTGCTTTCAGTGGCACTTGAAAGAATCACTTGTTAAAATGCTACAAGACTACCCTGAACCCATTCAAAAGCATCCTGACATGGAAATACACTGCATGCAGTCTTAATGCAGAAGATCACAAGCATTACACCATTTTTCTACATAATTCTGGCACCAAAAACTTTAAGTTTGGAATTAGAATAACCTAAGCACGTCAAAATTTGAAAATATTACCTTTGAAGCTTGCATGAACCTCAGGAAAGACAGTAATTAGCTTGTGAGCTTCATAAACCAAAAAGGACCCTGTTGAGAGTGCAACCCCCCTTTGAAGGCTTTTTCTAAGCACCTGCATGGGATCATAAGATATGTATTAATAAACATTATCACTCTGAGCTAATGTTTTTCTCATCTCTAGCACTGGTTATATTTAAGATTCTGAACAGAGAAAAAGACTTTTAAAAGTTAAAAAAACCTTCATAAGCAAAACCCACCACATTGGTGGTTATCAAGAGGGTATTTTAAGTTTTTTCAACAGAGGCTCATCATTACACTTTAAAAAATGAATAGAGCACTAGACTGAAAATAAACCATAAAATATGGAGCAAAACAAGGTAAGAACCAAACCCAGCAAACTCATGTTTTTCAAATGAGCACAGGGATGCCAGCTTTGGCAAAAATAAACCAGCTCCTCGCTATGTCCCGCTGTAAAGGGATTTGAGAGCAGCCTTGGGGGTACTGGTGGATGAAAAGCTGG
>NW_010544295.1:146644-148837 GCF_000687285.1 Phaethon lepturus | reverse complement strand
TTTTTTTTCCTCTCCTCTTTTTCCCCGTCCCTCTCCCTGCCAAAGCCTTTCACCAAAGGAGCCCGTGGCCAGCAGCTGAGCGGCCCCTTTCCCCAAGGTGGCCGCGGGCCGGGTGTAGCAGATGGCACCGGGGGCAGAACCGGCCGCAGCAGCCGCAACGTGCAGCACACCCCCCCACACACACATTTCCCCCACCCCGTCCCCGGGACCTGACCGGCCCCTGGTACAGGAGGGCACTTCAGGCCCATCCTTCCCCACCACCCTCAGGTAGGCTTAGATAAGCCAGTGTGCTTTTTCCAAAGCAAAAACCCACAGAATCATTAAGGTTGGAAAAGACCTTTAAGATCATCAAGTCCAACCATTAAACCAACGCCACCATGCCCACTAAACCATGTCCTGAAGTACCACATCCACACGTTTTTTGAACACTTGCAGTGATAGTGACTCCACCACCACCCTGGGCAGCCTGTTCCAATGCTTGACCACTCTCTCAGTAAAGAAATTTTCCCTAATACCTAGTCTAAACCTCCCCGGCGCAACTTGAGGGGGAAGGTTTACTGTTCATTTAATCCCAAGCAGTCCACCCTGCTTCTGGCTGCACGGAAACACCCTCAACATCCCAGCCCTTAGGTCTAGCTGGTTCCCGGGTGCCCAACCTGCAAAGCGTCACCGAGGCAGCAGGCACTCGGCTACCCAGCGTGTGGTACAAAGGCTTCTGTAGCTATGTGGTTCATTTTCCCTCTGAGTTTCATGTGTTGGAGATGGCATCAGTGGAAATGGTTTTGTTCTACCTCAAAATGTTGGTTATTTTACCATTATATGCAAATGCTTTGGTTTTACCAGATGGCAATGAATACTCTCCTTCCACGTTTTATTCTGGAGCTAGGGATCAAGCTAGAAAGTTGAATAATAAGGCAATAATAAACTCGGTAGCTACTGACTGCTGTTCACCAGGACAGGTTGTACTGGTATTCATGGAGAACTTGCCCATCACACGCTTGCTTGCTGCTCTTCCCCCCCCTCTCTGTGAGTCCAGGTCCCTCGCTTCCCTTAAAATTCCAATGAAGTGCCAGGTTTTGGTTCACTGGAGGTCTGTAAACCCAACCAAATGTCATTAAGCAGGGGTACAGTTAAAAAAAGACAACCTAAGCTGAAGATGTTCCGCTCTTTCAGATCTCCTTCCCTCTCGCCAGGTTAAGGACTTGGGGTTTTTTTCACTTTTGAAGAGGAGGAATGATCACTGATGAACCCCAGAACAACTGAAACGGAAGTATAGATACACAAATTGGAGGGATTGCTTCTGTCAATTTAATTGAGTTGTTACTACTATACTATGAAGTTAATCACTGGCAGAAGAGAAATTGGATTCTTACAAAAGTTTATCAAGAGTTGATTGGGGTCTTTTACTTTGTGACTATCACTAAAACAGCACCAGATAAAATTAAATGAAGTATAAAAAACCTGATTAACTAGCAAGACGTTTCTTTTCTCCCATCTCAATATCACACAGCTTGAAGGCCTAGTGACATTATTTTCTTGCCCATCTAAAAAGCTTGCAAATGCCAGCCAATGCTCTGGAACAGAGCATGGAAAGCGCAAGAAGGTCCTCCCCTAAACACATACCTCTGTACGTGCACTCCTTCTACATATTATAGGTTATATGGAAAATTTCTGTGTTCAACTCATGTCCAGCTACCAAAAAAAAGTGAAAGTACTGAAGAAATTTGACAGAGCAAAAGAAAATAAAAGCACTTTGGCAAAATTGGGAAGTATCAAACACCATAAATTTCATCAAGTCAGGCCAGCAACAAATTTGACCAATGGCTCTTTATTTTCTTTTATTTAATTATTATTCTTTTTCTTTTTAATTCTTCCCTCCTGCAAATTCATGATAGTTGTTGTCCTTCATTTGCACTGATTTGCGCTTGCACTGGATCCAGTTGGCCAGCAGTGGCAGGGAATGTTAATTCCATTAGTTACCGGGAAAAAGCTATAAAAGCAAATATGTTTCCCTAAGGCCCCAGCCCAGAGTGATGAAAAATCCAGACCAACAAACGTATTTTTTAAAAATCAGTCTTGAATATCATCTCTTTTCCAACATAAAAGTAGGGAAAAAAAATATACTAGGCAAACTGAAATATAAATGATGGACCCTTCCCAGCTCTAGTAATTGCATCCCAAATATATCCCCAA
>NW_010544295.1:140559-146613 GCF_000687285.1 Phaethon lepturus | reverse complement strand
AAAGAGTGACAGTCTCCACCCCAGGACTGGGCAAGCCCTAATCACATTTCAGATGTGCCACGAACACACAAATGCCGTACGGCCATGGCTAAGGTTATTTAAAGTTATGAGGTCAGTGACAGCAGCAGCTGCTGCTCCTGACCTCAAGGGAATCACAGTTCTGGTTAACGCAAACTCTTGTCCTCCCATTTCTCACTGGGACTCACTGGGATGTGAGCTGTTCTTCAAGCTGCTGCAATGGGTTCCCAGCGCTGTACGGACCACAGGCAGGAGGGTGCTGCAGGGGCAGAGGGAACGGCAGCGCAGGCCAAGATAGAGGAACTTTTCCTGTTAGAGATGACTCAACTTATTTTCCCTGCCTTTAGAAGTGAACAGCTGCTGCTCAGGTTTGCCAGCACCCACCACTCAAAAACTGTGAGTGAGAGACTCAGAAATAGGATGATTGTCTGTAAAACAGTCTGATGTTGGGGGGGAAAAAAAAAGCCTCTTTTTATTTAGCTTGTGATTACTAAGTCTGCAGGGACCCTTTTTTTTCCCCAAGATTTTTCCTTAGTTTGTGAGGAGCAAGGATCCATGCTTTTTTTTTTTTCTTTTTTTTTTTTTTAAATGAATGCTGGGATTCTAACATAATCAACTAATTCCAGGAGCTGAGCCTTCACGATAAAAAAAAAGTATACCGTGTCGCAAAGCTCACAATGCAATCTCATTGCATTGGCATTGGCAGCGGTTCACTTGGCTCTGGAAATAATAAAGTGGGAGACTGAAATGACAAACAAACCGGAGATCCAAACCGAAGTACCACCAGGGAATGCAAAGCAGATGGCCAGCTAAAGAAGACTAGCCCAAAGAATCGCTATAGTCTTTGCAATAAGATTACCGACAGCATCCACCGTGGTGGCCTCCTTCCTATGAGCTTGCCTGGCGTGGTTTGCATCTTGATGTCTTTGTCATGAATTATTATTAAGAAAAGTCAAAAAGCAAGAGAGTCCTCTCAACTGCAAATCACGCATGCACCCTCTCATAGCAAATAGGGAGATTCAAGAGCATTGGAGAGCCGACGCAAGAGTCAGGAAAAACTCTGTATTTCCATGCCATCCTGGGCCTACGTTGCTTACTTTAACTGGTCATTTAGCTATCACAAAGGTAACACTGATATGTGCTTTCAGGAAGAATTGGTTATTCAGTATGCTTCTATTAAAATGTCTGCTTTGTTTCAATATGCCATAATATTATTTTGTCAAGAGAATCTATTAAGAAGTTGCAAAATTAAGCCTGTGCTAAACAGGAGGCAGCACAATGGAAATTAGATTTTGGGACTCTCCATAAATATGCAAGTGTGAGCATATGAAATCAGATGTAGCAATTCATTTTCAGAAAGAGGAAAAAATCCTAAATTACATTGTCTTCTGTCATATCCAGTTTGCTCAGCAGAGGAAAACACACGAGTATCAACTGTGACCATCTGAACTAAGCAGTGTGGTAAAATGCCCTGCAGAGCTCCATCGGGCCTGATCCTTTCTGCTTACTCTAATCAATACATTGGTTTATTGAAGAAGAAAACGATTATCATGGAACAACCCCAGCAGATTCTCTGTGCTGCCAAATAGGATTTCTCTTTAGTTTTTGTCCATCCCCAGCACTTAGCAAAGCTGCCCTGTCTTCTTGTGCTTCTAAGCGTATAGCCATTCTCCTAAATTTTCCCTCTTTCACTCAGTCTAGAAATGCAATGTTTAATGCACTGACTAAAACCTACATGCTTTCCTCTGTGGCCCTTCACAGGGATCAGGATCTTGAACTTTGGACTCGATAGGAAAAGTTTTTCCACAAGCACCTGGAGCTAAATCCTACCCACCATATTTGTGGGTGTTACTCCATTACCTGTCAGTTTGAAATAAGCAGGATTTAATCATTTGGGGATGACAGTGAATTACAGCCTCCCGTGAATGGATACAGCACTCCCGTCCCCCTCTCCCAGCCCGTCTGCTCAGAGGCTGGTGCATCACTGGAGCGCAGCCAGGCAGCCTTAGAAATGCATTGAGTGAATAAGGTCTTCCTTCCCTATCAGGCAATAAAGATAATTACACAGGCCAGCATATATTAATTTGGGTTCAGTCCTTTTCCTACTCAAATTAACGTCGGTTTTGCTGTCGACGCTGATGTTAGCAGAAGCTGGCCCAACATCAGGGAGCTAAAATTAGATTGCTTCTGCTGTTTGATGGTCTCCCCCCTTTCCCCATACTGGTCGAAGGAGTTACTGGCCCAGCTGGGAATCGGTACTAATTCCAGCAACAGCCCAGGTACCCAAGGCATGCCGCTGATGGGCTCTCAACACCTACTGCGGGAGCTCAGGCAGCGGGAGCCCCGCCGTGATCACAGTCGCGCCGCAGCCGGGAGCCCCGGGCGCGCTCGCCCCTCTGGAACTCATTTGCCAAAACCAGCGCTTAAATGAGGGCAGAGGAGGAGACACAGACAGAAAATCCTTACCCACCAGGGCTCGGAGGCAGGGGACGGCAGCTTTCGGTGAGGGTACCCACACGTGCTCGTGTGGGTGTGCGACGCACACCGCTGTCCTCAGAGATGCCCCATGTGGGGCAGCTGGATTTTTATCCGGTTTCCACAAGCAGAAGTCACTTGTTATCAATATCAGTCATGCCACTTGAAAAATCAGAGGAAATCCATCATGGCCAGTGAGGTTATTCTGGTGTAACGAGCAGCCCTTGTATCTCATTTTTCAGAAGTGAGACTCAGCCCTTACATCTCCATTTCTGTGCTCTGCAAAGCCACGCAGGTGGTGGCTCGACGCAAGGCTTGCGGGGCTTTTCTGCAGCAGCTCGCGATGCCCCTGCGTACACGCAGATGTGGGTGCACGCAGAATTATATATGTGCACACATATATATAATTATCCTCCACAGTTTTCCTCTGAAAGGGTATTTTTTCTTTTAGGCAGTAGCCTTCCTATCGTGCGTCTGAGTATACAGATCCACAGACATTTACCAGCAAGGCTGAAAAGGCTCCTCAGCCGCCCTTCCACAGAGCGCACGTAGCACCCCGATTTGACCGTACCTCAGAAATACAAATAGTTCCTCTCTTTTCATATTCTGCTGCTACAATAACTTTGCAGACAACTTCGCTTACTGGACTCGTACCGCACTCGGTGGGTGTAGCTACCGGCGATGGCTTGGCGGCTACTTGGAGCGGAGTCACATGCTGTGATTGCTCATATGCCGTTCGGATTCTCTAACGACTGAGGGAGAGGGGAAAAAAGAGGGGGGAAAAAAGGCAACTATTTCTAACTGAGACACATTCCTCTGTTGTCTCTGCCTCAGCTGCAAAGGCTCTCTATTAAACTGATTTCTTTTAACTGGTCAATCCCCATCCTGTTTCCACAAACGCGGAAAGCAACTGTTTGTAATTCCAAACCCCGAGCCTTGTGCCAGATAACATTCTCCGACCAACTGCCAAGGCAAGCTTCGCACAGAAATAAAAGAAAAAAAGAAGGAATGGCAGATTAAACAGATCAGCTCTGATTCTTACCTTCAGAAGCAGACTTGACTCAAAGCCCACAAATACTTTTACTTTGCTGGAAGTCTCTGAACTATTTCTAGCTGCCCTGGGGGATGCCATATAGGGAGAGCAGCCCCCTCCCTATCGTTACTAATCTGCCTAACGTAACCGCAGGACACCTGCTGCTCCTGACTCATGTTCTGTGTGAAGCTATATAGGCAAAACGTAAAGACAGTTGCTTATTTTCCTCTATACCCTATGTGTTGTTTGTGTCTTCCTGTTACTCTAAGCAAATCAAACCAATGCAGAGAAGACAAATGCACTGGAAAATTCATGTTCTCTTCAGACCAGAAGCTCTAGAGAGGAATAGCAGAAGTATACTTGTTTGTATTTGTGGCACATTTACCTGTGTGTATACGTATATCTGTACTTTTACACACGCACAGAGTGATTGTGCTCTTGCAAGCTCCTGCTCCGGTACATGCAAGCTAGTGTTTTCACTGAAAACATGAATGGAAATTCAATTATTATAAATCCAAAGCCCCTGAACCCATCTTTCCTGCTCACACACAGTAAGAAAGAACAAGCATGGAAAAGGGCCATATCTAGGGGAAACTCAGGTTTATAACCTGCTAGCACAGAGAAGAGAAACGTGCCACGTGTTCCCAATATAAGCTGCCAGATTTGAGGCAGAAGTAGCTTAGTAGTTGTGCAATGGCTGTTAAACATCCCCTTTGTTTCACAGCCATTACTTGCAGTGACAAATATATATATAGAACAACCCTTTGGTCTGTGCTAGGAGCTTGATTTAGCTCTCCCTCCCCCCCAAGCCATGCATTTCATCGTTATGGGCTGCACTTCTAAATTCTTGAGAGCTGCAGTAAAGAGCTGCTAGATTTGGCTTTGTGATCTCCGGAAGATCTTTCTCTCCTTCCCTTCCTCTCTCTCCTTTTTTATTGCTTTTTTTTTTTTTACGAAATGTAAAATTTTGGTTATTTCTGTCTTTGAAGAAAGGCATTGTCCTGATCATCTGCCCTGGGCAGTATTTCCATTCGTGCTGGATACTGGTACTGATCTTTCTTAACCTTAGCTCACCCTACTGTCCTAAAATTTTATAACTTAGTCAACTTTTAGTAAAGACCACGGTAAAGTGTCCACTAACACCAGTGGAAATAGGATGAACACTTCCAGGAAATACTGGAACATCTAACAATAACCTTAATCGTCATGGGCAGAATCAGTGTTAGGTAATGCAGCTCATGAAGGCATGTCCTGACTGATGTAACCACGTAAGCCTGTATGCTCATAGAAGCACACCTGAAGTATTCAATGGATAATGATAAACTTTCTGTGGGTTTATAAAACCATCATATTCAATGTACTGCAGGAGAATGATTTTAAAATATATATAAAGAAGATACCTCTGTTCCCAGAGAACCCTGTAGATTTTCAAATACATTTCTTTAGAGCCTTGCTTTTTTTTTCTTTTTTCTTCTTTTCCTCTCTTTCCCCACCTGTTAAACTAGAAGAGGGATGGCAAAAACTAAGAAGCTCTTCCAGCCTGTCTCATTCCCCTTCTCCAAGAAGGGTTGGACTAGGCAGCAGCAAATGGCCAAATTTTCCTTCTTCAAGCAGCTTAGGGATACGTGTGGCATAAAATCCCTCAAAAGATGAATGAAGCTCCTAAAAAATTGCACTTACATATGTTCTAGGCTTTCTGAACAGAGTTCAGAAACACATTTCAAGCCCAGTAACTTAAAATAACCCCTGCCAAATCAACATTTTACTGCTTAAAATGACCACCTGCCAAATTCTGAATGGTGGAAAGGAAAGGATAGCACCATGCCCCAAATATCAGCCCTGGGTCTTCTCTGCCAAATAAAGGCATGAAAAAGATGCCATGGGTCCTGTCCCTTTTATATCCAGCTGCTCTCCAGGCTCTGCTGTAGCAGAAGCGGCAGGGTTTCGGGCAGACGGACCCTGCAGCATTGGCAGTTTTCGTGAGGAGCGTGTCAGTGACCCACATGCTCTGCAGTCCCCTGTTCCCCCCAGCGACCTGGCACACGAGGGTATGGAATCAGCTGTAGCCTTTAGCTCGACAGAGCTGCCGCGTCCCTGAAGCATGAGCAGTAGAAGCTCTGGCTTTGTGCTTCAGGAGTCCTGCGGTCCTCTCCGGTGCCAAAAACCCACCCAAACCCCCTTTTCACAAGCGCCTTCATCTCAGGAGGGCAGAAGTAACCAGCTGCAATGGGGAGAGTTACAAACCGAGCGTGAGGGTCGGTTCTCCCCTGCCATTCCTCCGACAGTAGCCTGAGCGTGCCGTTAACATATTAACTAACACAGTGCCTTTATACGTCTGCTAAACAAAAAAGTTTAGCGGAAGGAAAAAAAAAAACCCAAACAAATCCCTCTGCACGTCTGCCTTGAATCCCAATTAGACAAGAATTGTTTGCCTTAATTCTAAATGTATTTAGAATATGGAACATATATTTCCAAAGGATGTTTTGTATTTACAGCATGTCTGTCTGGTTATACTGCCGCAATGTAAT
>NW_010544295.1:115482-140528 GCF_000687285.1 Phaethon lepturus | reverse complement strand
GCTGAGAATTATAGCAGTGAAGTTACTCTGGGTACGATTACAGCTAATTATAGTTTCAGTTTGGAATTTAAAGGCTCCCCTGCAACACTCCCTCCTTCCCATTTAGAGGCACTGGCCTCGGAGCATGTTGTGACTGCTGCCCATAACTGTAGTAACTGAGGTCCGTGAGGTCACCGCCAGCTACGTGACATGAGGATGCATTTGCGGTTTAGTGCTAGAAATGGGTAAGTCATTATGGTAGCGGCATGAGGGGAAACCTGTAAAGAATACCCTACACTGAGGCTGTGGCTGAGACAATCTAAGCCCAGACTTAGCTGGGTCTGTGACTGGGGAGAAGCTCAACCACAGGAAGGCGGCAATCCTCACCTGGCAAGGCTTTGGGAGTGAGCGCACTGCAGAATTTGTATTCAAATGGGTGATTTTTTACAAAGAGCAGTTTTCTTCAGGGTAGTTAACAGCTGAAGAGTGGGGAGACATTCAGGGAGACAGTGCGCAGACTCAGTACAAGGTGAATGCTTTAACAGCAGAACTAGAGCCCTAGAATAGAAATTGTAGACGAGATATTAGGAAAAATTTCTTTATGGAGAGAGTGGTCAAGCATTGGAATAGGCTGCCCAGAGAAGTGGTGGAGTCACCATCACTGGAAGTGTTCAAAAAATGTGTAGACATGGCACTTCAGGACATGGTTTAGTGGGCATGGTGGTGTTGGGTTGATGGTTGGACTTGATGATCTTAAAGGTCTTTTTCAACCTTTATGATTCTGTGATTCTGTGAATAGCAGAGGTAAGACAGCAAGCTGTGGTGAATTCATTGACTGCTCCCTAATGAGAAACACTTCTTGACATTTTTCATAACTGTAGTTTCTCCTTTTGCCTCTAAATCTTTAAAGCTTGATGCTGGAATCAGGTTTGCATCATAAATCTCTTCCTTCTATCACAGCTTTACCTGTTGCTGCTGATACTCCTGAGCAGAGAGCCGAGCCCCAGCTGTGCTGGAGCAGCCCAAGATGGCCTCGACATTAGTTTAGCAAAAACCATGTTGATGGCACTGGAGCAATTCAGGCATCTCAAGGAACTCTGCGAAGCCACTGCAGCCAGATGGGGCAGAGCGTGCCCGGGCAGACCCCGTCGCTCTCCTTGCCCCAGATGGTGGTAGCTATAGGAGCAAATGTACTCCATTGCCGAGCAGCACCATGTGTTCAAAACAAAATGTCTATGAGCTTTCCAGATTAAAACATTAAACATGTATGAGCAACAACTGTCGCACACAAGGGACCTAGTAACACTGGTAGGGTTTTTCCTTTTGAAAACAGGTGAGATCATTTTTAATATCAGTGTGTTCATATGCAGTTACAGTTTCATGAAGCTGAAGGCCAAGGAGACTCATTAGATCTTCATTTGACCTTATAAAAAGCCATTGTATTTCACCCAGCTATTTCTAGACCTTGTAACAAACCATTGTATTTTACCCAGCTATTTCTAATCAAACAGAGGTATAAGTCCCAAGAAAGTCAATAGTGGAGAAAAGCAGCAAGTCTTAACTCTGGAACCATCAAAAAACAGAGAATCCTCTTTTTTTCACTTGCTAATTTGCTCTAATGACTAAAATCACCTCCTGGTTAAAAAAAACCAAAACCAAATAAACTCCATGAAAACCCACACCTCATCTAATTATATCTGGTTCAGCTTTCAGATATGGACTCTTCTTTCACTTTTCTCTCCTTTCAGGACAGCGTATTTTCTTCCCAGAAACAGACTCACGCACAAAAAGATCACCTCAGACCTTTTTTGGGCCAATGAAACACACTGAGCCTTTCAGGCCTCCTATTGTAAAACATTTCCTCAGACCCTCAAATAATTTTAGCCATTCTTTCCTACCCATTCTCCAACTTTGCTGTATTCTTTCAAAGTTTCAACACGTTATTTTGCTATTTGAGACCTGGTTTTAGCGATGCTGCACATAAAAGTAAAATTACCTCTTTTCATGTTATTCACTACTCCCTTGTTTATGTATTTAAAGGCCACATAAATTCCTTTTGTTAGGTCATCACAGTGGGATCGATGCACGGAGGTTTTTCGGAGCACTGCTCCCTTCATCCCACATCCTTGCACAGACCAACATGTAGTTTGATGAATTCCTCATCCTCTTTACCAAAAGATTCAGCTTCCCTAGTGCCAGCCTCCTTTCCTCTTCACTGCACACCACTCTCTTGATCTTTGTGCTTTCCGAAAATTTTTCATCTTGCATTTTGCTACAGACCATTGATAGAAACAATGGAGAGCTTTGGTAATATACTTAACCCTAATGTGCCCCAGAAACCATGGGTCCATTCAGTGCTCATTCTCCATTGACAGCTACGTGTTGAGCTCTGTCAGACACTTCCTAATCCATTTGATGTATATTCTAATGTTACTGAATAGTGCTAATGTTTAATCAGCACACTATTCAGTGCCAAGCCAAATACCTCCCAAAAGTCTAAATGCACTAAATTTGTACAATCATTTTTGTCAACCAGACAGGTAATATAATCAGAGAGTGAAAACTAGGTTTCTTTGATAAAGTTTGCCACAAAACCATGTCCTTTAAACTACTTACTAATTTACTTTTGCATCAGCTTTTGAATTATTTAACCCAAAATGATAACAAACTACCTTGCTTGAGTCTTAGGAAATACTTCCTCATAACAACCTTCTGTCTAAAATTAATATAGGCAAATTTCATATGACTGGGTGAGCATTAGCTCATCCACCAGGCAGCTCTTTACTTTCAGGAAGACTGGACTGGATTTACTCCCTTTTGGAAGGTGTCACAGGTAAACTGGGCTTTGATGGGACCAGATGCCTAATGCAGGGGCACAGTGCCCTGTTCCTCTCAGTACCGCTTCACATCTGCCCTGCTTACAATGCCTTACTAGCACTTATAAGGTAAACAGACAAACCAACCCCAAAACCTTCAGCATAATTTTCTTTGAAAAAGCTCAGAAACAACTTTATCAAAAGGGAAAAAATGTGAGATCTGCGTGCACCTGCCAGCACACAGCCGTTGCTGCACATGATCTTGTGATTTAAGGCCCCAGATATATCTGCTCTTTAACTACATTAGTACAAAGCTAGAGCCATAATTTTATGGCTGAAGGACAGACAAGTTTAGGAAGGGATCCAGCTGCCGAGAGGATTTTTATGCCCAGTTTCTACGTAAGGTCCATCCACAAAGGCAAAGATTTTGTTGTGCCAAAATCCACCTCTTTTTCTTCAGACCAGGTTATTTGAAGGAGCCTAAAGGTATCTGTGAACCTCACTCCTTTTGCCCATTCCCCACCCTACTCCTTTACACAAGTTCATTTTGTCCTGCCAGAACCACCGTTGCCTACCTCATCAAATAATAACGAAACCTGAAGGAATTCAGCGGAGAGCTGTATGTTTTGCTCATAAAGACACAATGGCTTCTCAGTGCTCCTGCTGTTATTCAGAAATCATGCAAAATGAGGCTGAGGCAGGGAGCAAAGCAAGGTATAAAACCGAAGCCTTCATACTTCATGAGCATACCTCATTTGCTCTGCTGTCAGTAACTCAAAACCCCAATGAAAGGACGAGGGGAAAAAAAAAGAATAAAAGAAAAGGAGTAAATTGTATGCAAGCCACTAGACTTACCACTTAGCTTTTGGCAAAATATTGACTCCTGAATGATCTTCGTCAAATCTCGTAAAAAAAGAGCCTCCGGGTGATGAATCTTGCCAGAGGCGTTAAATGGGGTGCAGCTGGAAAAGGAAAAGAAGGGAAATGGAAAAGAAAGATTAATTTTAATTAAGTAAACTACCTGTGTCTGCAATTGGTCACAGCTCTCATGAGTTGGAAAAGTAGGATGCTTGAGGGCTTGATTTTTGTTGGTTTTAAATATTCATGGCATTATAAATGTCTTCTGTGCTGGGCCTGGTGGACCTGATGGTAAAAGGCTGAACCAGCTCCGGCGTTCCCGAGGTGAACAGCCGCGGCAGCAGCACAGTCGGCTCCCAGGGACGCTCGGCCAAAACCAAAGATCAGAGCAGAAAGCTGACGGTGAAGGCTCTGCTGGGACCCTCGCACAGGGAGCTGAGCACACTTACTGACTGCAGGAGGGAGACGGAGGAATGTGCAGCATGTCTGTATCAGCAATCCAGACATTTCAGACTGGTTTTGCGTGATGACATTTCACTATGACCTGGGGTTTTGCACAGGCTTTAACCCAACTATTGAAGCTAGGAAAGACAGTACTATGAACAAGGGGTAAGGAGTAGGGAGGAAGAAGAAGAAAGTATTTGTTATCTAGAGCAATAATTTATCATTTCCAGACAGTACGGCAGGATAAAGAATAGTCTCATGGATAAAGAATTGATTTGAGACTGAGAGAAACAGGTCTGTCCCAACCTCGGCTGCAGGCTTCCTGGCAGATCTTGGACCTGCAAATAGAGATGTAAGATGGAAAAAATGCTGCCTGCACCAGGTGTGGTCTGAGTGGTGGTCCAGTGCCGTAGCGACAAACTCTACTGCAAAGCCCCATTTAAAATTCCAAGGAAGAAATTAGTGTTATATAAAGTGACTGGGATTTTTCATCATTTTTCATCATCATGCTGTTAGCGATGCTGAGATATTCCATGCACAGTCTGCCATTTCCAGTTTCACTCTAATCACTCATCAACATTAATTCAACATTAACTTAGGACTCTATTTCTCCACCCAACTCATGTTGGCATCAGGCAATCCATCCAACAGTGTCTCCCTCAGACTCCATTTTTTGGAAATTATTTTTAAAAATCACTTTAAGTGATTTAAGAAAACTCCTAAATGTCAGCTGCAGGCAGGAGAAGATAGTTATTGGTCTGTTTTTAGAGAGAATTTTGGCTCAGTTTCTTCTTCCTACCCCGCTCATCACTGATGTATTTTTAAATGAATCCTAAATACACACCAGGAAACTCTATTAAATAAAAATCATGAATGGCATGCAGACTGTGCTATTACCGTGCATAAGAAGATAACAAGACTCAAGAGACTGCCCTTTACATTCTGCTGCTCTTGCTAACTACAGATCTGGCCCAGCAAATGCACATATTCCACAAAGAAGGAAAAGTTTCACGAGCCCTAAACAATATGCCTGGAAAGAGGCTGGAGGAATAAGATAATCGGGATGCCATGAGCTGCAGTCCTCTGTGTTCTCAATTAACTAAGTGATCGGACATGCACAATCGGAGATCCCACACGCATCGTTTGTTGGTTACCAGCGATACCGGACATCAGATGGAGCGGTGCTGGACTCCCCTGCCAGCAAACTGGAGGAAAGAATTAGAATTCTGAAAGCTGTTTAAAGCCAGACTCTCACCTCAAGACACAATAAAAGAAAAGCTTTTAGATCATTCCTGGCAGAGGACTTGGAAAGCTGCCATGCTCACACAGAGTAACTATGGTAATCCATATCAGGTTGCAGAAATCATCTTTAGCATAGAGTCTTTTAAGCTGTCCAAGAAGCTTTCTTCCTAATCTACTTAAAAATAAAAAATAAAGGGTGTTTTAAGGTCAAACAGTACCAATAATGGGATCAAAGACACTGAATGGGAAACAGGTCAAGGGTACATGTCCCTGAGCACCAACCGCTGTCTCTGCGAGGCAGGAGAGCTCTGATGCAAGAAGCCATAGCTGGGTAGGGGATGGACATCCCTGTCTTGTGCTCTGCATTGCCACATGAGCTTGATCATCTATCATCTGCAATGAAGACTGTACAATTAAGATGCGCTGCAGAAAACCTATGCTTAATTGCTTTGATGCTTAGGTGATTGAGAGCTGAATACATTAGTGTGTCAAAATTGCTCAACACAAAGGCCTTGATTTTGTTCTCTTCTGTGCCGGCGTAAGTGATGCCCGGAGTTTGCCTTTGTGGACGTCTGAGGATTGCTGGAGCTTATTTACGTAGGCAGGCTCACGCCTCGGTCACGCTCCAACTCTATTTAAATATTTGGGGTTGCAGTGTCCCTGGCCTAAAGGAATTTGATTCTAGTGTTCACTTAGGCAGAAGTAGGAGCATAGAAAGTCAAATGCCATTATTTTAAAATTAGCTCAAAATTAAACACTACTACTTAAATCCCTATGCTACACGTAGCCCAAACTTTTGCCCTGCTTCACCCAGCTGTGCGTGCACAGCAGCCTATGCTATCACCTATTCACCTTCACGAGTATTCCTCAAGTATTCGAGGGATCCCTGCACCTCTCAGAACACGCTTGAAATAAAAGGCAAATGAACATCATTTGGAGCTGGACACAATAAGGATCAAGAAGAGCAAATGTAGCACAGAGGCATTTTGAGGGGAAAGGCAATGTGTGACCAGTAAGTCATCTCATGTATTGAAATCCCCAACGACTGTACTGTAAAGACAGACTTCCTCGAGTCTCTGCTGCTTTACTTTGCTGCTTGTTGAGCCAGACACCAGTTTCCCCTCCTTGCAAAGATGGGAACGTCTCTGCTGAGTCCAACAGAATGTCAAAACTGAAAACTCTTCCTCATCAATCTTAGGCTAAAGGGCCAAAATCTCGGAGGTCAGGGGTCTACCACTGAATGCACGTTCACACACTATTTTTTTTTTTTTTTTGATACTCCAACTGACATTTTCCTCAGTTAAGGGGCTGGTCTTTCCTTATATGCAAAATGGCTTTACTTGCATGCACAAAGCAGCTTATCTGCCTGGTCTGTTCATATGAATACAATAGAGGGCAAACATCTGTGTTTTGGAGGACAAAAAAAAAGATGTCCAAAAAAAGCATGCAGGCAAAACGCCTCAATAATGACAGACACAGCTTTGGAGATGCTTTGAAAATCAGGGATAAAATATCAATTTCTTTTGTTCTGTGTTGCAATGACAAGATGCTGAATTGCTATGATTTCAGTAGTCCATAACTTAATTTTATTATGTTTGATCTAATAGGACTAAGCATATTTCTCGGTTATGTGTTAAACATTATACATTAAGGTGGTTTTAGGTCTTATCACTTGTCTGTAATTGGATATTAGAATTTAGATCATTCTCCTCAATTCTCAGGTGCAGTAGCTGGGGAATCCCTAACATGCAATTTAGAAGGGAAAAAGTAATTATGTGCAATCAGAGTCTCCAAGAAAAGGATCTTTTTATGGGACTGCAGTTACAGGTGAAGGACACTCAGTTATGACCTCCAAACAGGTCTGAAAAATGTTACTGGCAGCACCCAGGGTACATCAGGGGCCAATAAACTGAAGCTCAAGACATGTACACATGTCATTTTTGCCTGCTCTTTCTTATTTCTGATACAATCTCACACCATCTTCAGGAGCACCATTCCGGTCCCTAACGCTCGCTTTTGTGTGCTGTGTCTCTGTGCCCACTCCCTGGGTGGGAGTGAAGAACAAGGGGTGTCGGGCAGGGAGGAGCATGGGCTGGGGAGCGACTTTCGTGGCTGACCTGCCGTGTTGCACTTTGGTTTCTTTTCTTCCAGGATCTGCTGCTACTAGGTACAAAACAGCAAGGGGAACCAGTTTCAAACTGATATTTTCAAATATTTCACTTGCACATGCAAAGTGGTGCTAGGCTTTGAGTCATCTGTCCTTGATTTTTTTGTGTTCTCCTTGCACACAGCTGTTGACACACAAAAAAGGTAGGATATGCTGTAATTCATTCAATACAAAAAAAATCTAATAAATCTAGCTCATAAATTAAGCCAGCAGTGAAGGCAGATCATTGCTCTTCAGCCATTTGCATAGCAACCTGCTGGCCTGCCTGCTTGGTTTTTAGTTTAGGGAGAATATTCACAACCAGTGACCCAGTGTGTATATGTTTTTTTTCAAGACACTGAATTATATCTTCAGAGGAGGTGCTGGCATTTATATATCTTCTGTACATATTCCAGAGGATTGCCATTTGATTCAAAACTTTTTTTTTTTTTTAGAGAGAAACCATCTAGAGAGATTGACGTGAACTTCAAGATTTGTGTATACAAAAAAGAAAACTTGTACCTTTCTTTTGGCAGGTAAAACCAGAAATTATGAGCAATATATCATCCCATTTGTGTAAGTGCTGTTTCATCAAGAAAGTCCTAACAGGACTTTTACATCCTACTCATTAGCTTTTTCCAGAGCACCTCACCCTTGTTTGCGCATGGAATGGCCACACAGGATCCTACTGAATAGCAGCCCAACCCAGACTGGGTTTTGCCCAGTCTCCTGTCTACAGAAGCAAGTCTGGGGCCAGTACCGCCTCTTTCCTTCGTTGATGTCATCTGCCTCCTTCACCATGTCCTCTTCCCCTTGCCAAATAGCACACTCCACAACCCAAGAAGATGCCTCATCTGCAGCAGGAGGAGAAACACCAGCCCAAGAACCATGAGAAACTTCGTTAGCCATTGAGGTATCACACTCATCAACTGTAATCGAAGCAGCCACAGGCAGCAGCAGGTGAGATCAGGAGAGAAGCAAACCAGTACGTGGTCAGAAGTCCACGTCTGCCACTGCTGCCCCCAGCTGTAGGGCTCTGAGGTGGCAGGTTTCTCACCGACTGTTCAGCAGAGGGGGACATGCCAGGTCTGGAAGCTGCTGTGAGCTGTGCCAGAGCGCAGGCAAGAGTGAAAATAAAGATGGTGGTTGCACCTGCCATGTGTTACAGCCACCGACGCTGCTGCAGCATCCCCAGCTGTGAGGCAGCAGCATGTCTAGCATCTGTTGACAGCAAGCCACGCTTCCCATGGCAGGGGATGAAGAATAACACCTTTGCTGTAAATGAACTTTTCTTATTTGTATCGTATGGACATTCTGTAAGCACACACGTTGGTGGGACATGCTTGCTAGGGCAGCTCAGCTGGTGGCTGCTGAGCAGACTTTACTGCAGGAAGACCTGTGTATCCTCTCCATTTATTCCCTCTGGGTCCGTGAGCGCTTTGGGACATGGCTGTACAATAGTGCAGTGCCTGGCTGCCCAAAATCCTCCCACTGCTTCCGCCAGCCCCGTCCAGCCTCTACATAGGTCTCTGAGGAAGAGGGCAACGTCGGCAGGAGTGCAGTTATACAGAGTCCCTCTGCAAGAACGCAAGTACAAGCACTTTCATTCTTCCCTTGTACACACACCCCTGCAAAAAGGCAGGCATAGAGTGTCAGTGAGTATTTAATTAATAAGTTGTTATAAACTACTCTGCTAAACTGAGCATCCTATGAAGAAATAACATCTAGGGAGTAAAAGCATGAATGAGACTCCAACTGTCAGCTTTATGGATGTCTGCTGTTGGGATATGGCTCCTTCAACTGTGATGGAAGGAGGTTATTCTTCGGGAAAGAGATGTAGGAGCTGATGCACACGCTTCTTGTACGCACATTTTCCACCTGGAAAATGTCTGTGAAGATACGGTCTGCTACACTGTGTCTCTGGCACAGGAGGGATAAACAGATGGAGAGATCGCCTAAAACCTTTTGTTCTCCATAGTTAATAACCTGGAGCTCTTCTAATATCGAACATGTGTAGGTTGGCTTCATCTCCATGTGCATGCTCTTCAGAGGAAAACCAACTACATTCACCAGTTGGTTAATACGAAAATGTGTGACTGCTTTAACGAAGAGAACACGATAAGCTCTTAAAACCCTTGTGTCCTTTTACGGAATGCTGTTTACAGCAGATCTGTCATGAACATCAGTAACTCACCTAGCCGTCCTAGCACAATATGACATTTTAGTGCCAGTGAAATTGGGAATGAAAACGGCCACATTTTGACACAAGTTTAGAAATTAGGAAAAACTTTCTTTTTCTTTTTTTTTTAACTCAAATGGGTTGATAGGTTTCAGCGGAAAACTGCAGTGCTTCTGAACAAAGACTTTTCAGCACATCACCTCATGCTCAAAATATAGTACTAGGCTTACTTGGAATTCAACAAAATTTGGAAATTGTTATTTTTCCCATGGAAGAAATGTCCATTTCAGTCCATCTTGACCTAAGCAACAATACAATATTGCTGGTAGAAAACATTTCCTTCCTAATCCCTGCAGATTTTGTTGTACACTCTGAAGTATATGATTTTATTATCCTTAATTTACCATGCAAAACTACAAATAACAGTGTCCATAAAATTATCCACCCCTAGTTAAAATGCAGCTGGAATATACATCCTCATGTTTTCACCCACAGTGAATTCCAGAGGAGGACATCACACTGCGTGAAGAATCAGTCTTACTCTGAAGAATCAGTCTCATTCCCATCCATGAAGAGCAGGTAATGCTGACTGGCAGGAGGCAATCAGAGCATCTTCCCAGCTCTTGCAAAATGTACCCTTCAATGGCTGAGACAAAAGTCTTTAGCTCCTCCAAAGTCCCTACAGGACTTTGGACCTCCTGGCTCATGGCAATGAGACCCAGACTCCCAAACGAAATTGAAAATTTTTACCTTTCACCATCAGGAGTTGCCATGGGAAGCCATTGTTGCGTATTCAGGCTGCAGCCTGCAATTTCCTGTTCGTAAGTCATCTGCTTCTCTATGACTTAGAGGGAATACAGATATTTCTTGGGACACCAGGACTCAAGGGAATTACCTGTAGTTAAACATCTGATTAATGGCTCATTAAGAATCAGCAACAGTGTTTATTCAGTCCCTGTCTGAGTGTGGTTTTGCAATTATGTGCTTTTGAGACTGCAGGTGTGTGAAATATTCATAACCCAAATGGAAATGTGATGGAAGTGTAGTTTACGCTTACTCAAGGGCTAGCTGTTCTGGATTATAAATATAAAACAGAAAAGAAAAAGTGCAATTATTACTCTGCCCAGGGAGTACCCAGACACTCACTAGACTCTTTACAAACATATTAGACACTAAATTTCTGTCCCAAATAATTTATTCTAAGTAGCAGAGCCTCCGATCCCCCTCACGCCTCCTCTGGTACATGCTACTACTAGATGCGAGGCAACATTCATCACCGGGTTACTCCTGTAGCAACCACTGCACCCCGGAGGGTCTGTGCTTCTCTGGGGACACATCAGGGCAAGGGAGAGGAGAAAGACAGAAAGGCTGACGGCGCCTGGCTGGGTCTGTCTGCTAGGTTTCTGGCCGTATAACAAAAGCAGAGTATTGGGGGCTTTAATTCTGTTTAATGGTGAATCATTCATTGTCCTCATCCCTTCGCTGACCCCAGAAGGACGTAGGGCTTGGCCACTGTCTCCTGCGTATGATGTGCTTCTACCGTTTGCTCCACCAGCTCCACGGCAGCCGCGAACATCAGGCAGCTGCAACTTCTGACCCTGTGCCTGGCCAGTGAGCAACAGGTTACCAGTAATTTCAAAATATGCAACTGCAACACCCTGCTTTTGGAGATGAAACAAGGACTGGGGTGCAGGAGGAGAGGTGGGAGGCTGGTACCTGAGCAAACGCTGTGACTCAAGGCGAGTTCCCCTATTAAATTCAGGTGGAGCAAAGCCCATTCTGAAACAGTTAACTTTTCCTCACTGCGGCTGCTGCTCTAAGCAGCCCTTCCCAAAAGCTGCTTCCTTTTCCTAATTTATTTTATGCTGTTGTTTTTTAAAAGGGTTGTTTCAGAATTCCTCTGGGTCCCATATATGCCATGCTACCACCTTGCAGAGGCTCTCAGGGGTAGCGTACAACTAAATATTAGTCACAGGAGAACGGGAATGGATAGCCAGGCAGAAACAAATCTAAAAGCAGCAAACCATCAAATGTGAGGAACGCAGGAGGAAGCTGACAGATGGACTGTGCAGAGTCCCTAAATCCAAAGTGCATTTCTGAAAGGGCATTTTTTTTCAAGAGGAGTATTTCTTACAGTCTCTTTGCACTGCAGAAAGGAAGGACTTACCCGTTTGCCATCACTGATTGCCTAATGTAAAGTGCCTTATATTAGCCCAAAAGAACGCAGTCAAGTGCTTCCAGGCAGCGGGAGGCAGCAGGCAGGACGGCCATGGCCAGGCGATGCCTGGGCTCTGCTCCCCAGCTGGGGCAGGTACAGTGCAGAGCCACTGGGCACAGCCCGGCCCCGGAGGCTGAAGGCAGCAGTTAGATCTCCTCTTGCTTTGCCTTCTCTTCCCCAGGCTGGGCAAACTCAGAAATGTCTGGTGCTTCCTTCTGTTGGCTCATGGGTAGGAGTAGACTGAGAGAGACACTACACGTGCACGTGGCCTTCTACAGCATCAGCCAAGAGCTCCAGATGTTCAGAGGGGGACAGAGGGACCCCCAGGGAGTGACCGTACTGAAGACCCCACAACTTTTGGCTGAATGCTACTATGGTTTTTAGAAAGATGCCCAAAACCATTTTAAAAATGTATCTAATGTTGGGAAATCCACCATGGTCTGTGGTAAGCTGTTCCAGTGTTGATTACTAAATGCAGCTCCAGTTCCTCGGCTTGGATCATGCTATGATGTCCTCCACGATATCCAAGGGTCTTCTGGTACCAGAAATTTTCCTCAGTGTCAGCACTTGTAAGATCCCTCCTAACTCCTCTTGGAGAGGCTAATGAGGTGGAGCCATTTTTAGTCTATAAGCCAGAACTTCTAGAAATCAAACAATTCCTGTAATATTTTTTTCAGAAGCATTTCTAAATTTGTTACACAGCATTGCAAAAATGGTCTATTTCTCTACATAGTGGTAACATCTGCATGAACTTATTCTTCCCCAGTTCACACGTTCAAGGTTCCTATTTAATTTCTCAGCCACTGCAGCCAGCTCACGTTGAGGTGCTTATCATTTCACAAATACAGTCACCTCAGCCAGTAAGCATGACCTATTTTCTTGGCTCCTGGACCTCATATTTTCTGTGTCATTCAAATGAGTTTAGTTGCTCATTGGATCCAGATTACTCTGGAAAAAATTGATTTATTTTTTACCAATCTGCTTGTTTTTCTGTCATCTGTAATTTTT
This sequence comes from Phaethon lepturus, assembly GCF_000687285.1. Taxonomy (NCBI): domain Eukaryota; kingdom Metazoa; phylum Chordata; class Aves; order Phaethontiformes; family Phaethontidae; genus Phaethon; species Phaethon lepturus. The sequence continues at coordinate 127,638 of NW_010544295.1, read as the reverse complement.
CTTATTAGTATTTGGATATTTTCTTCTAGATCATTGATAATGGTGCTCTACAACACTGAACCAAAAATAGATTGCTGGGCAATTGAAGAGAAACAACCTCACTGAATGTTGCTCCCAATTACTGTGATGTAGCTAAAATATCTGTAACAGCGAAGGCCATTTTGAAGGCCCATCTAAAAAAAAAATTTGGAAAGCCTCCAAAATAGAAAAAGGAAGACTTCTACATCGTTGCCAAAAAAACAAAGCTTAAATCTGTTTGGTTTTTTTTTTTCCAAATAGCCTTTTTTTCCAAATAGCCTTTTTTCCACAAGAAAATGCTTTGTAACTGTGTCAGGGCTTCTAAGTGCTGAAGGAAAAGGACATAACAGAGGAGTTGTCCCATTATTGTCTTGATAACTCTTTCCTATTGCTAGCATACACGCAAAATCTGGGAGAAAATTCTCCTTGTTAAAATGTCTCGCATCCTTTCAGGTTTGAGGAGAGCCACTATTTATTCTCAGCTGTTATTTCTAGCAAAACAAAGGAGAAAGTCTGGGAAAAGAAAATCCACTCCCAACCTTCCATCTTATTCTCTTGGTGAAGCTGTATGTTTGATAAGTTCTAGCAACATGAAGTTTTAAAAAGACAACAGTTTCCTTTAATTTTGAACTATAATAGTTTCCTATTACAGTTTGAATCCTGGTCAGGCTTTTCAATCTACTGCAGTAAGGCACTCAAGGATGTTCCAAATGTTGAATGTTTGGATTATTTATTGTAGTGTTGTCAGTGTTATCTTTTTTTTTTTTTGGTAAAATAAATTAATACACAATAGTAGTCCCCTACCCATAGAGCTTCCACCAAGCAGCAACCCAAGAAGTTTAGGGCACTGAGTTAGTGAAAAAAAAACCAAGCAACCAGCAATTCTTAACCAGTCTTGCACCACAAACCTCTTCTGCCACGTGGCCAGGATATTTGTGATGTACTTCTAGGAGAAAGAAGCTTTGAAGCAGCTTCAGAAGGAGATAAAGCTGAGAGAAGGATGTGTTCATGCATTTGCTTGCAAGTATTTTATCTTTGTGGGGCCCAAAAGCAAGCCCAGGGAACCAAGCTGTGAGCAGTCTCAGGGAAATCACATACTTAACTTTATGTGTGTACTTGTGCCCAGCTAAATCAGGGCTCCTGGTGGCTTGTCTCTCTAACTCTCATTTTTACCACAGGGACTTATTGAGTTGCTCAGCCATTTGTGGTTCTCTTGCTGGCAGACAGCTTCTTAATACATGAGATCTTTCTAAGATTGATACAGAGAAGGTCATACGCTTTTCCTCAGCTGTGTGATTAATGCCGTTCAAGGCTTTAAAAAATATATAACAAAAGACAATTATTGTCAAGGTTTAGGTGTATGTCTAGTGAATTCATTGCTACCTTTAGGAGACAATTTGCCATACTTCTGATGGAATAAGACACTCTTGTAAACAAAAGAAATTGTAATGAATATAACAGGGAAAGAATGAGGCTTTTGTCCCCATTGTCACATAAAATATCTCCCTCTCCCCCCAGTGTAGGAATACTTACCAATACTATGTTTGAATCCTACCTATTAAATAGCAGAAGATAAAATCGTTTTGCAGGACTAAAAGCTGTTTCTGAAAGAGGGAGAGGTTGAACCCAAGAATTCACTAATAGCACCATTAAAATTAGAGTCCAGTTCCCAGGCCCCAGCCTGCAGCCCCACAGGGCAAGGCCACAAGTGTCATCCCGAGTCGGTGAAGGCTCGTCCCCTCCACGGTCAGGGGACTCTGTCCCCGGGAAGCCCTTCTCCATTTCTTTCACCTAAAAGCCTCAGCCAGGAATCTGAGGTCTCTTCATCGTCACAACATACAGAGCAGACCTGCCCTTCATTTCGGGGTTTCAAACCAAAGAAACGCAACCAGTGCTCTAATTAGCCGCTCTGCCGACTTCTTCTGGACTGCGAAGGGTTGAGGAGTCGCAGCCAACCTTTGATTTAAAACCCAGAGGGTTACGGCCCGGCCTGCCTTTGAGAAGCAGTGATTTCTGCACTCCGGCCTCGTTAGGAAGGAAGCTTTTACCGCCATACATACGCTTTACTAAAAGGCTGAACGTTTTCATAGCCAAGGAGTCACACGCAGATGTTCAGTTGCCCCCCGTGTTTCTCCGTGCCCCCCAGAAGCCCCTGGGGACGGGCAGCAAGGCCTCTGCCGCACCGTTTCCCCAGTTCACCGCGAGGAAGGAAAACTTTTCTCTCGCAGGGAAAAGCCGATGCCGAGATGAAGGTTACTTCGCTGGTTACGTAAGGGCTTGGGGTTTTTTTTCTGACTCCTCTGTTACCAAGGCTTTTCAAAAATCCACAATAGGCCCAATTTAGCCCGACCCTACACGGAGTGCCTTGCAGCGTCTGTGAGAGCAATTAAGAAGCACCGTTCCCAAAGCTGTCTTCTCCTCAATTATGTCGGCAAACAAAGAGGCGTGACTCTGTAAGACCCTCTCTATTAAACAAACCAGGCCTACTTATTTTAGCTTTGATCAGGGGAATGGAGCCAGCAGGGAACAAGGGAGGCAAAGCAGCACGTTCCTCTTGGGCTTCTGAGTTTACAAACAAAAAAGAGAGAAAGAAAATAATCCTGATTCTGCCCGTGCAGCACTTGAAACTAAACCCGTCCTTTCCGCAGAGCACCAGGTACACCCAACAGCACGCGGGGCAGTGGGGCTTCAGTTTCCTGGGACTGGAAACTGGGTGGCCGTTATACTAAGCATAACAAAAATAAAAGAGAAATTTCCACTGGGAAGTTATGTTTCAAACCCCACCCTTTTTCAGAGGAGTTCATAACAGGATGATCTATTTTTTGGTGTGCTTTTCTGTTTCTGATGTGGCAAGAGATACTATTAATTGCTGTGCCTTTGCCCCATCACTTAAGGAAGTAAATAAAAGCCAAGGAATTATGATACCTTGAATTGCGCTATTCTTTTTATTGGTATAGATGTATATTTAGTCTGCTAAATACAAAACAATGTGTTCCATAAACTAACAGTATATTCTTTTCTTTCTTTCAGATTTCAGTAATTGCCACTTTGTTTGGGTTAGATTTTTCTGGTTGGGCTTTTCTGGGTGAAGGTTTTTGGCTGACCTTTTGTGCTGACACAGAATAAGTGCTGGCCCTGTGGCAAGAGATACTATTAATTGCTGTGCCTTTGCCCCATCACTTAAGGAAGTAAATAAAAGCCAAGGAATTATGATACCTTGAATTGCGCTATTCTTTTTATTGGTATAGATGTATATTTAGTCTGCTAAATACAAAACAATGTGTTCCATAAACTAACAGTATATTCTTTTCTTTCTTTCAGATTTCAGTAATTGCCACTTTGTTTGGGTTAGATTTTTCTGGTTGGGCTCTTTTCTGGGTGAAGGTTTCTGGCTGACCTTTTGTGCTGACACAGAATAAATGCTGGCCCACATCACAGACCCCCCCATCACCTCTGCAGTCTCTGCTGGAAAAGACGACTTTGCATTTCTCAGCTAATGAAACATTCAGCAGTGCCTGGGCAGGGAGGGTTACTATCAAACTCTCCCTCCTCGGAGGTAAAGTATATCCCAGGGTTTCTTAAATCAGAAACACAGCATCTGTATTAGCTATTTTGACATCACTCTTAAAACATACTTGGTCTTGCGGGTAACAGCCTAGAAGACAAGAGCTGTGCCAGTTCCTCGGGGTCCCTAGGAAGCAGCCTCGGGAGTTAGAGTAGCTTCAGCAAAGCTGCACCACGTGGAAAACCTGCACGTATCAGTTGGCCAACTTCTCAGCAATGTCTCCAAGGATGAAAGAAAAGGGGGCTTGTTCAGGGGATTATTTTTTTAAGCATAGGCTTAATGTTTGCAAAAGCAGTGGATGCACAACGATGGAAACAGAAGCTGCTTCCTTATCTGCAGACCTATGTCTTGGTGCATGCAGAGGTACCGACGGCTGGGGAGACAGCAAGCTGAGATTATAGCTCTTTATGTAAAAACTTGCCCAACCATTACTTCATTTTAGTGCCCTATTTATTACTGGTTGCATCTGCTTATAAATTAGGACAGGAAGTTGTCTGGAGCTCTTAATGGCACATTTGATTGCTGCTTTGAAAGATCATCTGTACAGTCAACAAAATAATATTAATGGTTCATTACTCCAGTAAAGCAAACTACAGAATGATAACAGCGGTCGCATTAACAGTGTGGTGATAATGAACTCTTGGAACTTCTCTAGTGCCTGGTAACAAAACATTTTCCAAAGGAGACCAATATCTTTTACCTCACTTTACACCTGGGGAAACTGAGAAGAGGAGCAATATATGGATTGTCAAATAGTAACACAAGTGGATGTTTGAAGCTTGGAAAGTGAAACTGATATTTGTCACAAGCCATATTCTAGAGTTTTTAATTTACCGTCGCTTTTTCTTTTTGAGTCTGAGCCTCTGCCAGCTCAGGGGGAGGCTTCTCTGGAGGAGGAGGAAAGGCTGTGGTTGCCCATTGCCACCTTCATGTCACCCCATTTGCTAGTTCATGTGCATAGTCTTTCAGCTCTCTAGAAGTATCCTTCATCCCTAGAAGAGCTCATTTCTTAAAGGCACGCTGAGTATGCTGATGGCTTTTTAGGGATTGTCTGGATGGAGATATGTGGGAAAATTAATGCAAAAATCCTCTGTGAACTTGCTCAGAATCAAAGTAGCCCCAAGTGATTTAGGCTAAGCTAATGAGAGCCTGACTGAGCCTATCTGCACAAAGCTATCGGTGCCGTTTAATCATCTACTTTATCATATCCTTAATTTTGGATCAACAGCATTACAGACAAGCCTTCTCAAAATGAAGGAGAAACACCAGGACAACAGGATGTGGGTAACTATCAATAAGCATTTTCATAACAACTACTCTACAAAAGCCAGATCTTATAGCCCTGACCAGGGAAAACAAGAGGAGTCTGCATCAGAGACTTTTGAATAACGAAATCAGGATTTTGGCAGTTCAGAAACATGCCAGAAGCTGCTCTGGGTTCTCACCTCTGAGGAAGTACAGAAGAGGGACTGACTCGATGCAGACACTGCATTAGCATGGGAAACCTGCACTTGGACAATGTGCTGAGGGGAGAGGAGATGCAGGTGTGGGGAGATGCACAGCAGTGAGCAAATTAGACTTTCTATGAAGTCACCTACCAGATTTGTCACCGCTCTCATGGTCATCACTCTCATGGTGGAGGTGCAAACGTTGTGACATCTGGTTGCGTTCCTAAAACTCCAGCATCACGGCGATGCAGTGTGAAAATGTTACACGTACTTTTGACCATCGGATCTGTGACTACCATTAATTTGAAAAGGCTGCACTTGAAAACATCCGTTTGAGAGCTGCTTTTTGAGCAATTATTCAGGATCCTCAGCTTTCACTGAAAGACATCTCTGACTCTTGTGGATGGAGAGAAGCACCTGAAAACGTAACTCCCTAAGGACCAAAATTAAAAGACAAATAAACTCAGATTTCACCCTTTTATTTTGACCTTTTCTCAATTTCTAATGAATTTCAGACCAGTCTCAGCACGGTTATTCAGGACCCAGTTCTCCCTTCCCTGTGCCAGAGGATGGGGTCCAGTAGCACATTCCCAGGAGAGAGCCCAGCCTTCCAGGAACCTTCCTCTCCCAGAAGGAGGGGACTGAGCCTGCAGCAGCCATACTTGAAATACACTAAAAGCTTTTCTGCTAATCTGCTCCATTTGAACAGAAGCAGCACAGTCAGTGCTGGAAGCAGACCAATGCCTTGGAGAAATACTTCAGTTTCTCCCAGCTTTGGAACCTAGGCATCATTTTTGATCTGCCCTGTGTGTTCTCACTAGATCAATGTAGTTCCTTCTGCTGAAAAAGGGTCATCCTTCTCCCCACACAGCTAAATGTCTCACCCAGGCTCTCATCATCTTATACCACAGATCAACTCTAATTTTTTTTTTCTAACACAGAAAAATGCCATTTTGCCCTGCTTGTATCCTCTGAGAACACCACTGTAAAGACAATTTTCTTAGCTTCACTTCTGACTATGCCTTTCCCTTCCATGCAGCTCTCCTCTCGCCTCCCACATCAAACCTAAGCTGCTGGGTCTGTATTTTCAAGGCAGTTCACAACTTATATCTGCCTTACCCATCATTTTTCACTGAATTTCAAGAGATCAGCTCTCACCTTCAATCAGCCCCAGTGCCAGATGGAAGCAGCCCCAAATCCTTCCCTCACCCTCCCCAATACAGCTAACTAACATGAAACAGCAATTCCTCCCTTCTGTGCCAGAGACCGTGGCAGATGGCACCACCCTGTTTATTACAGGATAATCCTTTTTTAAAAGAAGATAAGGAAAAAGAAATACACAGGAAGTTTAATGAGGACTTTGAAATGGAGTTCCTGCATCTTTACACAAACTGGAAGTCATCCCTGGGGGTCACTGAGTGCTATCATATGTGCTGCATCGTGTTACCTCTCCATAAACTTACTGACCTGTGGCTTAAAAGCAGTTGTGGTTTTGTTCATTGCCATTCCTAACAAACAGCTCTTCCACCCTCCCTGTCCTAACAGCTAGAAAACTTCTTTTGATTTCCCGTGTGAGTTTATTCATGTCCCTTTGTTCTTATAACACTGTTCTCCCGTGCAAATAGTCCTTTTTCCTCCCTGATGTTTTTACAGACGGTAATCATAACCCTGCTAAGCCTTCATTTTGCTATGATCAACAAGCCACGCTCCTTTAGCCTTCCCTTGTAAATCAGGCTCTCCATTCTCCTGATCTCTGTAATACCCCCATCTGCATGTGTCAAATGTGTTTTAATTCACATTTTTTGAGCATAGATATTCCAAAAATGGCTGTATTAAGCAAACATGTTAACAGCTCCTTATCTATACAGTTGATACTTTTCCTGGTGGAGCCTATGTCCTTTTCACAACTCTCACAACGGTGGGCACAAAAATTTTGTCCAAAAATTTTGATTCTGTAGAGTTGATGTCAGACGAAAAGGCGCGTACACACTGGTCTCCCTATTTCTCTCCCTTGCTTAAATATAGATACTGTGTTTGCTATTCTTCAGTCACACAGTGCCACCCTTGAGTTGTTAGATTTATTAAAAACTCTTCCTACCAGATTTGCAATTTCGCACATCAATTCTTCCAGAACTTTAGGACCAAAAGTTTCCAGTCACACACACAACTCCCAACTTGTGGTATGGAAAACCTTTTATTCCACTTATGGTGAGGCAAACCCTGTTCCCACATGCTCCTTCCCATTAGCCGCTGCACTTTTACCCCTGTGCAAACTGGTTGCCTTGAATTTCTGTGTACAGACACTGAGATACGATCCCTGATATATTGAGTGATGATTCTATGCCTACAGTGAAAATAAGATTTTGGATTTGTACTGAAATGTTAAGAAACACATAGAATATATTGAGCATTTCAGAAACTTAGCAGGGGTATTAAGATGAACAAGTATGTTTTAAAAACCTCTTTGTAATGCTTGAGGTGGAATAAGCACTATATATCGACTAGGCCATTAAAACAAAATCTCTTCCAGGATTTGAGTGCATTTCTGCAATGAGGAGAGAACAATGCCTGTGGCAACCACAGCCTTAGTAATTGCCTGGGGACCTTGTGAGAAACCGAAGCCCAAAAGACGAAGGAAAGAGGGAATACCACCCAAAAAAAAAAGGCAAAAACAAATATTGCGAGACACCTGAACAGCTATTGCACTGCTACAGAAAAAAATGCTCTGTGCTTGCTTTAGGAACAGCATCCTAATGCTCTTGCTTTCAATGAAATCAATGGAGAGCACTACAAGAGCCCATTAGCATCACAGTCAGCTGGCTGTGCTATGGATCTGCTCTCTGATAGCCGTGAGAGCCCTCAGATTCTCCAGGTACAGCCCTCTCTAAGTCTGTCTGACACGGAAACGGGCCCCACAGCTGAAACCCCCCAGGCTCCCTCCCGGTAAGACTTAACTCAAAGCTCTGTAGCTGCTGAAATGCTCAGCTGTGGGGCCCAAGAGGAGCGGGACGCCCGCTGCGTGTCTTGGGGAAAGTCCTGAGAGGCAGCTGGTGTTCAGGGGAGCACAGACACAGGGAAGGGGCAGTGGGGGATGAAATATTTAAAATGCAGGAGACATGAGCACGTGGGCTACTAGGAGAATCAGTTCCGCTTCTTCTCCGCATTTCACCCGGGCAAATCGCTCCATAAGCTAACATCCAGCCGGTCTAGGTGCAAAACACGGATTACATCTGTTCCCCGCATGTCCCTTGAAGCATGAACGCATGAAGCTGGGGTCACGGGGGCCAAAGAAGCCCCGGCCCCAGCAGGGCGGGCGCGCTGCTGCAAAGCAACCTGCCGACACGACCCGCAGCCCCCCACCGGGAAACCCACCGAGGCAGCACTTCGCTCCCCGCACGCGACGTGTCAGTTCATGAGTGGAAGTGACAGGTCAACCGTTCCCCTCTGTAGCGGTGCGGTCTGGTCCCAAACCCACCTCCCCGCGCCCGGCTCGCACAGGCTGATTCTGCGCGCCCGAGGAGCGCACCTCTGCTAAATCACTGCCCAAGCCTCCAAAGTTTTGGTTTATAGTCGCTGCCAAACGGAAATGTTTTGTGTTAATTTCTTACAACCTACTCCACTGTCTGCTTCGCCTCTATTTGATATTTATTCCCCTGTCAAATGTGTATTTATTTGTTGACATTTTTATTAAATTAGACTGCGATAAATCTGTCTGCATTTATGCTTGTACCCCTTCACGCTCAAATATGCAAAGGACCCCGAAGTAAGTTGCATACATTAAATGCATGGACAAGTGCTCATAAGCATTTCACAGAGGGTAAATAAAGTCGAAGTACTGGTAATCAAAAATGATAATTACTCAGCGTGGCCAGGCTGGAAGGGGACCACTGGAAGCAATGTTTTTGTTGAAGTGGACAATCTTCTCTGTCCTGAGCAGAAGGGAAGATTCTGGGAACAGCCCCACTTCCAGACTGTGAAAATTCACATTTTTTATTTCCTTGTAGACAGAATAGAGAATTTGTTGAGCCTCAGTATGAGCAGATTTCTTTCAGAGTAAAAAATAGCTTTTAAATGGTTGCATGTTACAAAACGTTGCCGTAAGATACAACATTAATGAAATTCCAGCATGCAGTTAGTGGTCAAATTCTACCCAGCTCTTAACAGAGAATTTAAAAACATCCTTAGCTCACCTAGGGAAAAGTGAGGCATTGAGGGGTGTGATTTGCTTGATGTCACACATCAAGCTGTCACCAGTAAGGAATAAAGATCAGATCAGCTAAAAGCCATCTGGAAAAACCTGAGGGACCAAATCAGCTGTCTCACATTTGTGTCATTTGAAGCTTCTTCCCAAATCTCCTATGCGAAAGAGTATTTTTGTGTAGTATCTTTTTATTGTAGCCGCAATAGGGAGAAGAATAAGTCAAAAATTCACAACAGCAAGGTCACTCAAGGTTGAGGCTTTTCGTCAGCTCTCTCCTGCTGTCCCTTGTTGTGTCGGTCATGCCTGGTATGATGCAGCACACGTGCCCTGCAACGCATATGCGTAAGAGTGGCATGCTAAAGAGGGTCCTCGTGCCTTATTTCTCCCTCCATACCATTCACACCAAACTTGATAAAAGGAATGCAGAGAAATTCAGAGCAGCTCCTCCAACTTCAGAGGACTCTGAACACAGGAAATTTTTGCTAAATTACAATGTCTCAAAATTGGCAACAGCACACTGATTATGTCTCATTGTGACTGTGATGTCCTTGGCGATGGAGCTGGGAGACCGCAAAGTGAATATAATGCTCCTATATGTGACTCTAATGACTGATGATGCTCTGCTGTGGGTAGCAATTTTGAAATAACTGAGAATGACGACAAAGAATATTGCCTTTGTCTTTTTGCTTCGGAAGAACTTTACGTGTAACCAAGGAGTACAACACAGTATTGCCAGATACATGAGCTGCTAATAAGGAAATCTGCAGCCCCATTAAAGTAGCTCATGCTGCTAATCCACCCTACATAAAGTCCTGCAGGGCAGGCAAGAGGCTGAGCACACAAGGTGGGTAAAGATGGGTGCTCACTCCTGGGCAGGACGGTCTCATGTGCAGGATGAAGTCTCAGGACATGGGGACAGCCAACAAGTCCTGCAGACCACGTGATCAAATTAATAAATTAAATTAAATTAAATGTAGCATTTTTTAAATTGGGAGCCAGATGCTTTCCTCACTCTGGTTGCTTCCTATCATTCTGATAGCTCAAAGCAACCGTCGCGCTGAATAAAACAATTGCTGATCCTACAGAGGGATGAGTTGAATGTTTTGGTAACATGCAGCAAATGCAACCATGTTGTCTTTGAGACTTGACCTAGTATCACTCTTTGCTAACCCTCTGTGCCATGGAGAAGTGCCAACGTGCTCAAGAGTATCTTGTGTTTCGTGGCTCAGAGTCAGCGTATGCACAGGGGACACACAAAGAGTGTCCCACATTAGACAGGGATGACGGAGTTTCGCTCCTTCCTTAACTACCATCTGACAGAGCATGAAGGACTTTGGTACAGAAAAATGCCGCTGCCAGTCAAATGGAAAACACCATGTGTCAGCAATCATCATGTGGGTGGGAGAGGTGAAGAATAACTCATAGAGGAAAACGCAGAGGGAGGCTGAATGCAGACCCCCCCCAATGTCATCTGCGGGAAGCTCTGGATCTCCCCTGAGCCTCACCATCCTATGCCCATCCCAGCTCACCACGAGGAGACCTGCAGACCTGAGCCCTCACTAGCAAGAGCAGTTTGCAGGTCCAACCTGGCTGTGGGACTACTGAGTGCAGTGCCCATTACACACGAGCTGACTATTTTGATTTTTACACCCTGTCTGAACAAGCTAATTTAAACTTCTGCAGGTCAGTCTCCAGAGATCAAAGACTGACATAAGAGGGCCACAGAAATCTATTTCTGATCTGCCAGAACAGCAGGTCCTGAGAAGTCCAAGTGCTGTGCTGGCAGCACATTACTGTTTGCCTTTGAGGGATGAAAAAATCGGAAAAGAGGAAATTGGTTAACTTCAAGATAACACAGCTGATTTGGAGAAGTGCCACCATGAAGCCTGTGCTTTGATAGTCATTAGGACTCCTGAAGATATTGGACAGAGCAAATTTTGTTTTAATCCATCCAGAAGTATTTCAAAGTCAAGATACCATTCCGAAAATGAGCCGCTCGCTCAAACCCCCATGCAGACTCGATTACCATGGTGGCCTTTCTGTTCTGGCAGTTGTTAATCTTCTCCCCTCCCATTACGGCAGGAGCCAATGGAGAACAGAAATGTAATGACAGGCCTGCGTAAGTCCTCATGAAAATCTTTCCGTACAAAGACAGCAAGTCAGCGCCCGCATACTCTGACCTTCTGCCGCTCGTGAACTCACAGAGAAAATGGTTCAGAGAAGGTGGTGTTTTCCTGACACCTAAGAAACAAATTTAGGTTGGGTACAGAAATCTGTGTCCCGTTCCACCCAACAACAAGCCAGAGGGTCTTTCTGAACCAGAAGAGATTGATCACACCTAAAGGCTGTTCCAATAATCTTCTAAGAAGGCAAACAAGTGGTTTTCTGTGCAGCAGAACGCTGCCTTTTTGCTCCTGCCTTACCTCGTTCCTTCTAAATGGAAACCGCTCTGAAGCTCAGTTTGTGTGCTCTTAACACATTTCATAGTATTGCAGCTTTTCTCGGCCAAGTTCATTCCGTGCACGGGGTGAAGGCCAAGCCCAAGGCCTGTTTCCACCTCAGTCTACAGCTCTGGGCTTTTCACAACCTCAAATGGCGATGACAGCTCCGGTGGTCAAGCTCTGAGGAATCTAGCGGAGGCAATTTAAAAAGTTAGTGCTCCCAGCAGGCCGCTCTCCGCAGAGCAATTAGAGGCAAACATGTGCCTGCATTTCAATGGCTCCTGCGTAGAGGTTGGCATGTTAATGTGAGCCCATCGTCAGCCGAAGCGGCTGTGCGGCTCCGGCTCCCGGGCGGCGGCCGAGGGGAGAGATCTTTGCTAGCCCCATCACCCCAGCCCACCTCTCCGTGCCCGCAGCCCCCCGCACCCCCCCAGCACCCCGACAGTTTGCATTCATGGTGCCTGTTACCGCTGCAGGACTCCC
>NW_010544295.1:109017-115468 GCF_000687285.1 Phaethon lepturus | reverse complement strand
TTTGGGAGAGAAGGTGGTTGTTGTTGGCCATGCAAATGGCGAGCCGGGCACCGAGGGAGCTCCAGGGGCTCCCGGCGCCTCCCGCCCAGCACCCACAACCTCCCAGCCGCAGAAAAGGGGCCGGGACACGCAGCGGCACGTGGCCGGTGGGAGTCCGCGTGCGCCCGGCCACGGGGGTGATTCTTCTGCGTGGAAACCTGCATCTACCAAAGCGAACGGCTGTCCCAGCTTCTTCCTCAGGCCTGCTTTTGTGTTTCACGTCAGTGTTTTTTGCCTTCTTTCCTGCAGCTGAGCATTGCTTTTCCTCAGGAACACGGGGGAACAATTAGAGCGATGAGAAAATGGTAAAAATAACACAAACCCAGCGAATTCTTCATGAGACTGACAGCCAGAATGCTGTTTAGTATGGCAGAGAGCAGAAACATTAACATGGTTAATAACCAAACAGGTGGGCATGATCTGTACTTTAAACCACTAACAACCACGCTCTTTTTGCTAGAAATATCTCAGGAAGCCAGAACACCTCCATGGCCCTGTGCACACACTTGACAGTGCTCAGTAATTTGGCACTTGAGATGACAATCACTGTATTTTTTATACTGTTTCATTTGTGGCAGCACCATGGTACAAAAACATTCTAAACATTGCTAGGTTAAAATATGTGTTTTCCCAGTGGTAATTAGTACAAGAAAATCAAACTAAACATATTAGTTTGAGTTGCCTTTTTCATTCTCTTCCTGTAGTTCTACACTTCACAGTCGCAATAATTGTAGCCTTTATGAACAATTATGTAAAATTATGTGAAATGCAATATGATCAAGGTATTAGGCTATTATTATCCCAGCTGCAAATGCATGAATCATTACTACAGAGTACCTAAAAACCCTGGAATTTTCTGTCAGGTTGAGTTTAGGGGACTTTTTTTGTCTTCTGGATGTTCATGGCAATTAAATCATACCCTGATAAATATAAAAGGAAAAAAACCAGCATAGTTACTATGAGTCCTCATTCGAAGCAAAAGAGTGGTTTTCATGAGTCGTGCTTGTTTTGCCACTTAGTTAATTGACTGGAATCTTAGTTAGCCGGAGAGTCCCTTCTGAAGCAGATGTCCAGGCAGGGCTGGGATGGGCGTGTGGGGTGTCTCTGGGGACTGGCCTGGTGGGGAGAAAAGATTTGGCAGACTGGAAGAAGCTTTGTCTTGATGTTTGTTGAGTTACTTGTTGAATGCGTGGCAGTTACAGATAGCTCACAAATGACAGAAGGATCCTGAAAAGCTTCCCATCTGAATGAAGACAGGAATTTCCCTCTGCTTGAGCTTGTTGCATTGCTTCCTGGAGTGCAGTGATGCGTGTTTTCTCTTGGGCATAAAAAACACATATTTTTTTAAAAATATATTTGTGTGTGTGTGTATAAACCAGCCATATTTTAACAAAGGGTTTCCTTTTTTGGAAAGGTCAACAAATGTTATATTAATGCAAAGCTACATCCTATTCCTACAACCTGACCTTAGAACCAGTGGAACTATAGACAGATGAGGGGTCTCAGCATCACCGGTCAGATCCCAAGATAGGTATTAACTTCCCTCTGTGCTGAAGGATAACTATTCCCACTGATTTTGAAGGAGTTAAGCTAGTATGCTGGGGGAAGGAACACCATGACCTATTTCTTTCCTTTCTGTTTCCTATGGATGTGTATGGCGATTTGAATGTAAGACAAAACTCTGGAGATTGCTCAGGAAATTCTCATATAATCCACTCTCTCCTAAATCTTACAAGAACCATGAAGATCATATTACAGTGTTACAGAAAATAACAAAGCCTTGAAATTAGGTGGAAAAGTCATAGAGAAAAATGTGGCTGAGCCAGGTTCTTACACAGTGTTGGCTTTTTTTCCTGAAAAGAGCGGGAAACAGAACGGAGATAAATCACTAACAAATATGTGAAGAGTCTCATGTACTGAAAACTGAATAAACACTATGAAGTGGTTAAAGGAATAAGACAATTATTTATATACAGGTCTAGAATAGAGAAATTCTTGCCTTGGTCGGTAAAGCTAGTGGGCTGGATTTATATTTTACCCCATTGCTCCTATAGCCCATCCCTCTACTTCGTCTTGATCCTACCTGCAGTAAAATGCACCGATTTGCTGACACCACTCATTGCCATCCAACACCTGTGTCACAAAAACTGGACCATTACTTCATTTAAGAAGAAGAAACCAGACCCAAGACATCAACAGATGAAGCGGCAAAGAGGGAAATGAAGCAATGGTTTGTTAAGGAAAGGACACCACACATGTTCCGCTTCTCTAGTTCAAAATGCAACACTCCCCAACGGGTTGTTACAGAGAGCTGGGGCTCTTAAGGAAATTGCAGTGAAAAACTAATGCCTTTTTTTCCCATTGACAGAACCAGGAGCTGATGCTGAGCCTTTCAGTGACAAACATAGGCATTGACAGCCAGGACCCAAATAATTCTTCAATCTAAAGGGAGAGCACTCAATATCTGCATTTGGAGCAGAAAGCCATCTCCTGTTTTAGGTTATCGCCTACAGGGAACAGCGATAGGCCTGCTCTGTAGCTGGAGCCTGGCTGCAGATGCCCAAATGTGCAGTAATTATGTAACTGGCAAAGCCAAGCCTGTTAAACTTTAGGTCAGCATAAATAAATGCAAGTGAAAGCTATCTACCTACTCCTTTGGAAAAAAAAAATATGCTCCTCGTTTGCAAGAATGAGACGATATTAATTGTTGCTCAGTAGCACAAGGTTGCTCAAGAGCCTTGTTGTGCCTTATTTTTTCCTTGAAAAGAAGAAAAAACAAAAACAAAGAAATGCATGCAGGGGGGAGAAGTGAATGTAACTAGAAGTAAAATGCTAATGTTATTTCATTAAATGATTTGTGGAGAATGAGATAGGAGATCGACATTCCCAAAGAATAATTTCTTTAAATACCTTGCACTCCAGATTCCCCTCTAGGCAACTTTTCATCTTTCTTCATTAAAAAAATAGCATCAAATTTCATTAAAGAGTCCCAATTAAGCTGGTAACTTGCTTCACAGAGCGCCCAGGCTTAGGGGGATATGTTAAACATTAACAGTGATGGGAAGATTCACCCTTAAAGCTGATTTTAAAAACAGCATCTTTCTGACTGGTACAATTTGGCTTGCACACCCTTAAGGCATTCTCCCAAACCTGACTGATGCTTATTTTGGGAAGCAGCACATAAATGCTTGGATTTAAGGTCAAATAGATGGCCAAGTTGGCTGTGACAAATGCAAACTTTTCTTGATATCTTTGGAAGATAGTAAAGGACAATTTCATTTTTGTAAAATGAACGTTTTTCTTAGATCTCAAATTGATCTGATTTGAGGGTGGCATCAGACACACCTGAAGAAAACCCTGTGAATTTAGCTTTAATGCCATCTACCCTGGCAAGCTGCATACCTTGCCTTCTTGTCCAAATGTAATTGGCAATAAGCACATCAGCTCAAAAATATACACTCAGTCTTGAATGGAGACAGGTCAGAGGAAGAAAGATGTCAGTCCCATCCGCCTTAATTCTCATGGTCAAAACCAATAGGAAAGCAGACACATCTCCTTGTTTTCAGAGAAATACTCAGAGTGTGAAGTTTTAAAAAAAGAGACAGATGCTACCAATGGCCCTCGTAGTCCAGTGCCTGGGAAAAGGGCTGCGTGGGTGCAGGGTGCTCCTGAGCACACCAACAGCCCCTGGGAGAGGTGAGAAGCTGTCTGGTGAGAGGATCAAAGCTGCATTACATCCAATGCTGACAAGGGTTGAAAGCTGCCTTCAGATCCTAAATGGCATGAACTGACTGCATGGCCTGGCCAAATACTCTTTTGCTGATGCCTGCTTGTGGATAAGGAGTGACTGACATTCCACCTTCATCGCTCTGTGCTCTGGGGAGGAAGAGCAAGATAAAGACAAATATTGCAAAACCATTCAGAAGATATAGTAAGCTCCAGTCTGACCTCTGTGGAAAACCTGAGAGAAAAAATGGAAGGGGAAATATTCAGAGAAAACCACTTGTTCGAATCCCGTACAGTGACAATAGATAAATAGGACAGGGAGAAAAAACTGCAGTGTTCCCAGGTCCCTGCTGATCCCAGGGGAAAAAAGAGGATGGGAACAGAAGTGAAGGACAGGTCTTCCACTTGAGAAGACCACCTTCAATCCAGACTTCTCCTGCCCTGTGGAAAACCACACTCTGCTGTTCCTGTTGCAGACCTTCTACCTGAGCAATGCTGCACAAGGAGACTATTTACGCAGCCACAGAAATGTCACATTCGTATTTAGACATTGGTATAGTCCTTTGCTTTACATTCGGATCCTGCGTTTCCTTCACTTCTAAGCAAATGCTAATTTCACATTCATTCTGCGTAGCCAGATTTAGACAAGGCACCCAGTAGTGCATACTTGGAGGGGGGTATTATTATTATTTATTTTTTATCAGACTATGTCATTCCCAGGTAAAGGATGTGCTGTCTGCAATGTAATTATGTATGCTGGATAACACTTGCATTGACTGGGAGGCACATAAGTCAATTGCATATTGTATTCTGTATTATTTTATATTTATTATTTGCTGTCAAAGTGGTTTTGAAAACCAATGCTTATGAGCTGTGTGTACTTTACGATAAATATGGGGTCTCCTGAAGAAGGTACAGGGATCAGGATAAATTTAATTTGACAATTCTGTCAGAGGTAACTTCCACTTCTTTGCAATCTGCCACTTGCAACAAGCAACCCAAACTGGTGTCGAATGCACAGGAGGAGAGCGGGAGGGACTCAGTATGAAGTATTACAGCTGGAAGACACAGGAAGGTTTATTTCATGAGGTCAGTAAGGTACACAGCTAGACTAGATTTTCCTAAGAAAATTATAAATAACACCCCTGAGATAATGCCTCCACTGTTTTGGCTCTTTTTTTTCTGTTTAATTCCTCTTACAGGAGTCAGGTTTAAAACGATACCTTTCTCCCTCTTTCAAAGAAACAGCATATCTCACAAGGGAAAAATCAATTCTAAGTGGGAATCGTGTATATTGCAACATTTATATACAATAATTCTCCCCTCCTCTCCATTGTACACATCTCCATCAGTGATAAATAACGGAGCCAATTTGCAGCGGGTGCAGTGTGACAGCAGCTCTACTTACTCTGCCCCAAGGCTGGCTGAACAATTTTACCTCATCACAGGCAGCAGAAGGCTGCTGGGAAGGTTTTATCAATTCAGTACGTACAGGAGGCTTAGAAGTGGAAGGAGAGCAGAACAAGGTTCCCTGGAAGTGGTCTAAAATGTTTTACTACTGCAGTTATGATTGATGTCGTGGCTTTTCACACTATGTTACTTCTGTTCCCTGCGGTGTGCCTTCTCACTCCCCTCACTCGGAGCTGGCACTGCCGTCCAAGTGGCTCTGGGCTCTGTCAGAGCCTGATGGATCTGAGCTGATCGGCAACCACAGAGGACTTGCTTCTTCAGCTTCACTTCCTCATCCTTCCATGCCTACACTTGTACATTTTTGGAATGGAAAAAAAATCGGAACTGATATTTAGAAGTCAGGTGCCACGAGCACACATGTTCTGGATCGAGCAGCAAGGAGATGTTATGTGATCGGGACCAAAAAGCCCAGGAAGACCCTTTCGTCTCCTCCTTCTGCTGCAGAATTATTCACGCTACAGCTCGTCTGTCCTGGTTCAGGGCACAGAGACCGACAGGGACCAGGACATACCCTGCGTGACAGCAGAGCCTCTGGCAGGGGGTGATGGGAGGAAAAAGCAATTGTATTTTATGTTCTATCTTCCCCTCTGTATTTGTTTCATTATCCTATAAACCTTCACAGGGAATAATCAAAAGAGGTTCACTGGCTGCACAGCAAATATGCTGAGGCCAAACCTGCTTGAACTTGCAATTTTACCTTAATTATCGTATCAAAACAACACATTGACCTGCTCTCCAAGTTGATTAGATAAATCTTGAACACAACTGTTGATCACACTCCTTATTCCAGCTTATCTTTCACCAAAGACAGAGCATAGTTGCTTGGCTGTTTATCATAGTGTTGGCATGGTATTATCTGCCTTGAAACTTCAAACTCCCCCTGCCCAGAGGTGTGACAATTAATAGGTATGAGAACCACATTTTTATAGATAAAGTAGGATTTTACCAAAAAGAAGAGCCTTTCTAAGCAGAAGAAAAAAAAAAAAAAAGGCAGTTATGCTTATTTTGCACAGATCTCTTGCCTATAACTTGCTTGTTATATCCCGTTTTAGGTACTGTTTTGTTGAATGATCAGGACGCAATTCCTAGAGTTATGAACAATTACAAATTATCTCCATTTTTCCTTCCTAGAGACCCCCCTGCATTAAACCCAGATTGACTCCCAGAAATCCTTCAAAGCTTTTCTCTGTAAAAGAGAGGAAAAGGGAATTTAAGA
>NW_010544295.1:91265-108986 GCF_000687285.1 Phaethon lepturus | reverse complement strand
AATTTAAAAAAAAAAAACCCACCCCCTCTTCCCAGCCACAATAATAGAAATCCTTTTAATGCTCCCAGGAGATTTAACAACAAGAAAAAAACACTTTTTTGAAAGACATGGTGACAGAAGGAACTGAAAATTACGTGGACCTGCGGTGCGTAGGAAATGAAACATAATATTAAAGAAGTGGGCATCTACCTCACATGGTGGAATGTGCTTTATATTTATCAGTTGCTGGCTTTTTGTTGCCCTCAAAGGATGAAACCATCATAACCTCAGGCAGTATCTTTTAATTCATCCGAGCTCCAGATGTGGCTCCTGGATGCTTGCATGAGGATCCTTAGCAAGACCTGTTCTAGAAAGCAAAGCCGTGATGCGAGGTGATGTTTCTGCCTGAAGGTCGCTTGGGAGCTGGACGGGAAAGCAAAGCCGGTGGCAGTGTCGGTAACGCTCCGAAGCCTGGAGAAAACCTTGCAGCAGAAACATCACCTTTCATGCTAGTCCCCTCCCTTTGCAACACCTCCAGTTTTGTAATGTGCGTTTCCCTTACTGTAATTTTATTTTGCTATCTGCATAGTGATGAAAACACCGGTCCAGATTTGCGTTATCTGGTTCTTTAAGTGATATCTATAATTGACTTCTGGAGCTCAACAGTGTTCGCTCAGTGAATTGATTTAAAATTGCTGTCATAATACTGCAAAATTCCTTTATTAGTGCTGGAGTACATCAAGGACAATCAGTGAGATTGCCATCTAGGATAATAAATACTTATACATGAGTGCAAGCAGCCCACAAAAAGCAGTTATTTTGCAACTGCTTTTCTCTTTCATTCTGTTTCTCCAACAGCCACTAGCCCATCATGACTATAAATTAGATGGTAGCTGTAGGAGCCATCTGACGGGATCTGTTTTTCATATCTATTGTGAGTATGTGAAGAACATGAGGGAGAGAAGAGATCAGAGGAAAGAGTAACACCAGTAAAGTGAACTGAGCTGGTAATTCCTCGTTACGTGTTAATGTTGGGAAGAAGGGACTAATCCTCCTTCTGTTTATATCAGCATAAATTCAGAATTACTCCAGTGACTCAGGGAGCAAGTCTGGACAGACCAAGAGCTGAATGCTCAAGCCTTAAATTCCATTCACAGGACCCAATCCAAGAGATCCTTCCAAAGGACCCCAGGCCGTCTCTGCACTGACTTCAAAGGGATTTCGACTGGACCCATTGTCTCACAAAGCAGGAGGAACAAGGATTAGATGACTCGCATGGTGTGTATGCAGGCAGTCCTGCCTGGCCTACCTGCTGAGATCAGCCCATGGACTATTTAAAAACAAAACATTAATTCCCTGAAGACTGCATGCCACAATCGCTATATGAACCAATAAGCAAAGCTGACACCAGGAAGAAGTTATTATTATAGCCTTTCTTATGCTTTATCTTTCTTTTCTAGAAGAAATATTTCAAGGATATTTTACTGAATCTTCTCCATGAGAATTAAGGCTGGGTTTAGCTGTGTTATTTTCACTGCCTTGGTTAGCCCAGACTGTTCACAGAGCTATCATAGAGCCTGTCCAAGTCACTGTGTTTCTCTGAGCTTCTAAATTAAAATACAACATACACACACACCTAAATTACGTATCCCATACTCAGATCATACACAACTGAAAAAAACACTCCTTAGTGTAATTGATGCAATTACAGTCAGCACATTTCAGATTCACTCGTGACTCAAACTGCAAACAAAGAAGGATTTCCAGAAATATATGAATACCATGGGATCCATTTGCTCCTAGAGTTCAAGGTTTACTGACACCTATCACATCCTTGGTAAGTAAACCCTGCCACGTACCTACATTGCAGTGATAATTGGTGGGAGTACGCTGGTCTTCTGAGGGAGGCTACCCTACCTCATTCACTAAAGGAGGCTTATTGCTATGGCAACAACTGCATCCTATGATTTGCTTGCTACAAACACCCACGGAAAATATTCTGAAACGATCCATGCAAAAAACAACTGTTACCTTGACCTGGTGTGATTAATGTGTTCAAATCATAATTATTTCGCCACAGGTTAAGCATTCCGAATTCAGACAACTGATACGCAAAAACAAGAAGTCCCACCATGCTTCAGATTAAGGAGAGGGGCCCTTATTTTGAGCTTTTACTATCCTCTGTGCCATGCCTGAACCTCCCCAGAGTAAGAAATAGGAAACAGAGCGAGAGCTTGGTCTGGTTGGTGGGGGAGACCACTCAGACAGTGCAAGGAGCAAGGCTTTTCCACTCAGGGCTAGAGCATGGGGCACAGCCATCCCTTCCTGACATTACTGCTGCCTCAACTTTTCCTTGCCCAGGGCTTGGAAGTCACAGTGACAAGACGTGACCCTTCTGTTTGGAAGGGGTGGGGGATTTGCCGCTCTCCTACTCAAAGTTTTTAAAAAATGTTGACACTGTCCAAAGAATCAGTAGCCTGGTCTCACCGTACGAGGGGACCCTGAGCAGGGTTGCTCAGGTGAGCACTGCATTCCCCAGTTCTGCTATCTGTGTTACCATGCAGAAGGTGTCCTAACAGAAAAGCAGCCTGAAGACAGATGTTAAGGTGTGCTATAAAAGTGTTTGTCAAAGGATCTTAAGGAGAAAAATGAAAAGATATAACTCCTCCTTCTACCTCGTCCTTCTCTCCCGTGTGGTGCAAGAGATGATGAAGTAAAGCTGGTAAGAAGAGATGGGGCAGGACAGGGCATACCATACAGTTTGGTATGGCATATTCCCTTCCTCCCCTCCCAGGAGGGAGGGAACAGACCCCTTAGAATGCGCAGTAATGAAATTTCACTTCAGTTTTAAGCTTACCTGTAAGGTAAGAACGGAAGGAAGGTAGGGTAGCTTGTTGGGGAGCAAAGCTGAGACAAAAGATCTGTGCTACAGAAGACATTTTATCTTTTTATAATTTTCTCTTGATCTTGCAGATCTCTCTTTTTAAATACTTTTTTTTAATGTCTCCTCATGTCTACTGATAGCTGAGTTGAATGAACCAGCAACCATTTATGCTACTTCTAAAGGAGTGATGACAATGAAATTCAAGGAGCAAAAGACACCAGCATCGCCAATTGTGGCCGAAGCAGAAGCATCATCTTCCAGTGACCAGGAAAGTTCTTTCAAAAGCAACATGTAATGAGGAATGTGGCAGTATCCTGATGATCCCATGGAAATGTCCCATATATTACCTCTTACTCCACATCTCTTGCATCAGAGCACTAGAGTAATAATGTCTCAGCTGAGAAACCCACTAAGTGTTTCCCAACTGGAGTTTGTGTATTTCTGAGAATTTACATTTGAGGCAACTACCAAGAGTGAGGATAAAAGCAACAGTAGTGTCTCTATGGAGGTATTCACAACCAAACTGTACAAACCGTTTCTGAATAACGAACTGTCTTTACCCTCCCACTAAAAGGCTTTTTACTAACTGAGCATCTTTCAAACTCTATTTAAAAACAGAATAGTAATTTCAGCACAGAAACTAAAAGTGTCTTACAGACTTGCTTCCCTTCCACGCAAATAAACGTTTAGCAAGAGAAGCAACTTCATGTACTAAAGCCTGAAAGTTGTCAACTGCTGCAAGAAATTCCTCCTTGCACCACTGCTATTTAAAACAGCATGGCACCAATTTGTGATATGAATGATCTATTGCAGTGAATCTGATTCAGTGCCTCATAAAGGCACATGCATCACTCTGACCCATCTGTTCTATGGACATAATCTTAATTGCAAACATAGGGTCACATCCCAATAAATCAGCAATGCTGCGGTGAAGGTGCCTACATTTACACAAGCTGAACATTTATCCAGTACCACTTATAGTCATTGCTCGACAGAATTTAGGGACAAAAAGAACAAGGAGTTTGCTATCAACCCCTTCTTCCTTATAATGACTCATTCTATTTTATCGAACCTAAAACTCTGCAGGGGCAAAATCCAGATCCTATTTCTATAAAACCCAAAACTTCCATGGACCAGAACTTCACCCCATACATATGGTGTAAGACAACGGAGATGTTTGGGGTGAATGACAGGCCCCATAAACGTAAAGGAGAATTATGTATCAAGTCACAGCAGAAATGCCGTAGGATCTTTTCCAGGCTTGCAGAGCCGAGTGTGCAGAATCTAAGCATCTTTAGTCTCAAAATAAAGGTAAATGATTAGAAAAGATAGAAAGGAGAAAGCATCTCCCTGTTTCCCTCTTCCCCAAATGGCACAGACACAGATGATCTCATTAGCTCATCTGTGTAATTTACACTTCTAATATGGCTGGGGAATAAAACAAATATTCAGAAATAAGCAACAGGATGGGGACAGAAGAGGGGGAAACCTCAGAGTCCTCTCTCATCTAAGCTTCTTCTTTCCTTGCCAAATGTTATATTCCCTTCCTGGGAAGTCCTCCAAGTTTGCATCTCCAGATGCCACACTGCAGCAAGCTGCCTGGAATCCCTCCTACCTGCCTCCACACCACTCACGCTGAACAGGCAGGGCAAACACAGGGTGGAGAGAGTGTTTTATCCTTATTTATTACCATATGGAAAATTGAGCCACGGAAATAGCCAACAAAGGGAAAAAAAAAAAAAAAAAGAAAAGAAAGAAAAAGACCCTTTAACCATCTTGAAAACAGATTCTTTGGGAAAAAAGGGAAATACAAGTCATGGGTTGAAATTTGGATGTACTGACACCTGAGCTGTGTTTGCTGCTGTTAACCTAGGGTTCTGGTAGGTGACTTACAGCCAAAAGAGAAGATCAATATGGGCATAAGGGAAACCCTCATTACAAGCAAACGTAAACACAATGATCAAAAGCACACGCAACTGAAGCCCAATGGAGTTCACTCTTAATTGACTATTTGGGCATAGGTTCATCCTAGCTAACTGTCAGCATTCGTTCAAAGCAGGACCATGTAACTGTGGGCTCCTATCAGCACATCTATAATTTCAGGTGAAGGAATTTCCTACTGGAAGTACCTGCCAATCTATAGAGGAAGCTTAAGTAGAGATCTAAGAGCTGGTGCCTGATGTATGAGTGGTTGAAGTTAAACAAGGTGGACCCTTCTCCTCCCCAGGGGCAAGAGCTGAACCATCAGTACGTCACTCTCCACCTCTCCCTTTTCCTAATCTATGGAGGAAACCTACAGTGACTCTCGCTCAGTTTGGGGCCTGAACTTAGTAGGCTGGACCTAAGCCTAGGAGCTGATGGCTTGCTGGAAGCAAAGTAATAGGATCCATGGTTACCAAGAAAATATGTTGATCTTCAGTATTTCTGACACTTAAAAAATGCACCTGATTTAAATACAGATAAATCTGGTTGAAGAAATAAATGCAACCAGACCTAATTAGAGAAGTGAACTGCTGTAACATGAGGCTTTCTCAATTCACAGCCTTCTTTCATCCTCTTCCTACATATCTCCAAAGACTGCTGCTATCCCATCTATGTCTCCCTACCTAATTTTCATTTTAAAATGTGCTTTAATGACTGCAAGTAGGTCTGCAGTCCAGAAATAGAAGTCTCAAAGCGCAGAGGGCATTATGTTCCCATCCACCTCACAGGGCAGGCTGGAGCGGAGTCCAGACCCAAAATTACCTGAGTATTAGAAGAGACCCCTATGCAGTATTTCATTCTGGTTTGCTTTTGGACCCTATTTTACAACACCCAGCTGGCCTCCCGTCCCAGGAGGAACCACTCTTATACCTGATTCTCTCCATCCCTCTCTATTTTTCTCCCCCCTCGCCTTCCCTTGCACAAAGAACGGCTGGTAAAAATTTATTGTGGGTGGGATTTTGAGGCATGCATCCCATTAAATTTAATGGGAACTGAGCATCTAAATCCCTTAGGCAGCTTGAAAATTTCAGCCTCTATTACTAACGCTCTTCTCATTATAACAAGATTTGTACATGACAGCTCGAGAGCCCTGACTCCGCTATTAGTGATGTGGTTCTGTATCATGCCGCTCACGGCACACGGTGTAGGCTGCCTTGCTCACAGCTCATCTTGTCACAAGCTCAGCAGCTAACACAAGACCAGAAAGAAGCCTGTAGTTTCACTATGATTGGTGAACTTTCTTATAGGGGGTTATACACGAAAAGAAAAATAATGCCAGGTAAATCTGCCTTTGTTGTGATTATTTGAGAACCATTTAATTTTAATTGTAATCATCAACTTCTGATGTGCAGCGTACAGTAGGATGGACAAGGGTGGACATGCCTGTGTTGTACAGCTGCATCATGATATCAAAAGGAAAAGTTTTTCAAGGTTTGTTGTAGAGTATGCTGGGCTGTCAGAATTGCTGGATTCCACTACATTATATTTTTCATGAGCATTTTGCTTAATTTACTGAAATTATAATTTACCAAGAAGGTACGACTGGAAAAAGAATGGCTTTTTAAAATTTCATGCACATCCTGCAGGTCTTCGTTGGTAAGATGTTTAACTGCGTTGGTGTTAATCACACCTGACAGGGCAACCGTTCTCATTCTCATCAGAGATTTTCCTGTCCCTTTTCATGTCACTCCGGCCCAACTGTGCCATGGGATAAAAGGGACTAGAAAACCTCTAGAAAACCTGGGAAAAAGCAAGCAATGGTTGGACTGTCGTGATAAAACCTTACTTTCTTGTACTTGAAGTAGGGAGAATGTGACTCTTGGAAAGCTAGAATTTCTCCATAATAAACTAGGGTTGCTCAGCACCTTGTTTTTTGCTACCATTGTTCCTCTAGGGTGTCATACGTACCTATCTCCTTCTCACAGGGTGCTACATGAGGCTGAGCTCTGGACTCCAACCATCAGATCTGTAAAGATATGCTGGTGCCTCCTCTTACTTGAAGGTTTAAATTCTCAGAGAAGTCAGTGGAAATTTAGACACTTAAAAACCTTGGGATATCTGAGCCTGTATTCACAGTGTGAGGGACAGATTTTATAACTAACTTTTTTTTCTTTCTTTACCTGTTACTCCTACAGCTGATATTGGAGCCAAGGACTTCAGGCGCCTCTTTGTGCTGTTATGAAATTATTGGAATAAATTGCATCAGGACCTTGGGCCATGTTCCCGTCTAGTGGCAGTGGTCACAACAAAAAGCTGTGTGCACTCTTTGCTGGATTTTATGCACTGTTTTGTTACCAGTTTACCGCTCCTCACCCAAATACTCCATGCACAACACTTCATTGCTTTCCTTATGGCTTGAGTGGTTTTAATAGTTCTTCCCATAATTCAGGAATTAGGAAATGACACCCTTGCACCATCTCAGGTGCACAGGCAAACATAGTGTTTATACATTAAGACATCACTGCCTCTACCTCCTCAGCTTACCAAGCTTCTGGGGCAAAAAAATAGAAGGAAATTTATGTCTGTCCCCTCCATGCTACAGCTACAGATTCAGGCAGTGAGCTTGCCAGGGGTCTTCTGGAGCTGCTCCTGCAAGAAGCTTTAGAAGGATGCAGACAGGTCTGTTCCACTGCTGCAGCATATCTGACTTGCGAGGTAAAGTGGGAGGAAGGCTGGGAAAGGGCTGAGACAAAGATTAGCTACTCTTTGAAAACACACTTGCTAATCCCAGTGATGAAAATACACCAACACTTCATCTGCCATCATTAAAACGAGTGTAGGAGAGGGCACAAGCCAAAGCCCACTCCAACCGGTACCTCCACACACACAATACAAAGTCGGGGAGACAAACTACCTGAGGATCGCCATGCAAGAGAGCTGTGCTGGTACGGCTCCTTGCCAAGCTAATGAACCCGCACCTCCTCAGTGCTGCGCGGCTGCCCCACAGCAGTGCAGTCTCCTGCTGTTCCCTCCAGGGCCTTTTTTCAAGAAAGATCTAAGCAAACTGTGCTGGGATTAACAGGCAAACAGGCACTGAGCTCTGGAGCCAAATGCAACCATCCTGCATGAGAACTGAAAACATTTAGGCACTTTGCATTGCAGCTCATCCTTGCCCCTGGTTGTTGGCCAAATTTGCCCTTCTGTTGATGAGAGAGGGACACCCCATACCCACAGCAATCTCTGTAAGTCTCAACTGTGTTGGTCAGGAGCTGTGGTTCTTGCTATAGGGGCGAGAGCTGTGCTAACCTCTCTGCTGCCATTCACTGGGCTATCTGCACAGAAGTACCTGACAACGGTAATAAAGAGCATCTAGATGTTGCTGCCACACAGGAAAACTCATAATTTTGAACAAATGTGGATTACGTTGTTTAACATGAGTTAAACTTCGCTTTTTTAGCAAGAGTGAACTCAAAAAACTACAAAATCCCTGCTTACATCTTCTACTTTAACTAGACAGATTATTATTTTTATCTACAGCTACCATACAGCATTTATTTAGGCAAAACCATCCATGGACCTCAGATGGGAGTTTCATCTCCAATAAACAACAAAATGGCTCTCCAGCTACATTAATATTAGACTGTCACTAGTTAGATAAGGCTGAGAAATTGGCACTGCTATGCCAGCAAGGTACAATCTCTGGCTGGCAATGTTTGGTTTAAAAAGCAGGGACTAGTCTTCATCAGGAAATGTATGAGCAGTGGGTAAGTAAGGTTAAAGGTAAAGAAAGCAAGTGAAGATGTTAAAGCTTGTTTGGGTGCATGTTTAGGCAGAACAAGATGTTCTGAGCATGTAAAAGTCTGGGATCTCTGCTAGCATGCTGCAGAGAGCTGAGATTTTAGGGGAGTTAAGCAAGGTCAAATAGATCCACAGCTGGGTATTTCCACTGGTCCAGAGATCCACGTAGTACATCAGGAAAGCCCAAATTCTTTGTGTGCAAAACTCTCCTTCGGGGTTGTGCCTGGGAACACAGCAGCAGGTCATCTGATGCAGCTTTCTGTGCAAACTCCCTTTTTGTTTTAGCAGGTAGAAGGAAAGTCAAAATCTTCTCCATGATGTGTACATGGCTTCACAGGTTGCATGACAAAATTCCAAGTAATTAAAGACCTGATAAAAATGGTGTTAAAAGAGCCAGTATCTCTTCAGGATATTTCAGATAAGCCGATCATTGCATCTTCAGAACAACAATTACCTTCTCTGAAGACAGAGATGAAAAACAAGATGAGTCGCTGTTATATCTGATAGGATATGAACAGAAATCTGTACGATGTTATTAGAGATATGAATGATACAGGAGTTGTGGTTACAGGAATTGTAGTAGGAAGGCTTTAATGGTCCACATGGAAATCGGAGAACAAATGCTACTTATTACAGCGGGTCTCAGACACCTGATTGTGGTTACCAACACATTTCTTCCCCGCACAGACTCCGAGTAAACAAGATGCTTAATACTTGGCTTTAGGGGAACAATAAAGTCAGATAGGAATCCTACTTATAACAGATAATTTTGTTGTCAGTGAATCAACGTGAGTTTATTTTCTTCAAATTAAAAGCAAATTCAAAGAAAAAGTCTGAAAGTAATGTTTTTCCAAAAGGGAAAATTGAAAATTTAAGAGTACTAGCTAGTGGAATTATCCAAAATGAAGAGCTTTGTGATCAAACTGCAGAAGTACTGGATGTCTTTAAGATACGGATTCAGCCATCACCTGGAAATGATATATGAAATAATAATTCTCTTCTTCCCAGTGCTGGGGGTAACACTGACAGATTCAGTCTGAGCATATGATGAAAGTTTACAGGCCAATGAGAAAAAGTCCAACAGAGAACCACAAGAATAACCAAATGAGAATGAGTCTCAAGGGGCTTAAATAAAAGCAAAGGAGATTTTAGTTAAAGATTAAGGAATGCTCTCTAGCATGAAACTAGTAAAATGCTGGGCTAAACTCTTAGGTGATGGAAATCCCCACGCAGTAAGTTTTGAAGAACAGATCAGCCAGCCAGCCACCAGGAACAGTTAATTACATGTTCACCTCCTTTGAGGCAGAGAGATGGATTAGATGATCTCCCAAGGTCCATTCCACTCTTATAATTCCTATTTTGTCTATGTAGCATCTCCCACTTTCTCCATTTCTTTAGTGAAGCAGAGGAAGGAGACAGTGCAAGAGAGTGTTTCAGATGCTTAGCCAGCAGGATGAAGGACACAGAAAGCAGAGCAAACTGAAGACTGAAGTCCAGAGGAAAATCAACTTACGACTGAGGTCTTTGGCAGAAGAGAGAATATACATTGCATCCTGTCCTGACTGCCCTTAACATTTCCCCTGAGCTGGATCACCCTTGGCCCAGCTTTGAGGAAAGGAGCCCATAGCCTATAGGCAACTTGGAGCTGGTTTGAAACACAGTACAAATAAAACACCCCTATGTTTAAGTTTTTTCTACCCTTCTGCTCTTTACATTTTTCTCTGATTCTTAAAGCCTGGTATTTTCTCTGCTGTATCCCACACAAGTGTCACTCCTCTTGAAAACAGAAAGAAAAATATAGGGCAGTTGGTACAATCTGCTTTCTTAAAATTAGTAATTACTATGGTGACTATAGTGCATTTCCAGTGCAGTCTCTGGTGTTACTAGACTAATTCATTCACGCCATGCTATTATTGGACCTTGAATCTTTATTTCTCAGGCTGTTTGTAAAAAACAAAATGCTTCAGCATAAAAGGAAGTGAAACAACTGGGATGATGCAGCCCACTCAGGGTGGTATATATTTCTTCTCTGCTCCATCAGTACCTCTGGATTCTAGTTCCTAAAGCAACCAAGCCTCAGTCTTCAACCACAACCTTACACCTGCCAGGGAGAGGGACAAGAAGAGCTTTACGCCGATTTGTGTACTCGGAAAACCCTGTTCTAGAGATGCTTATTTCCACAAGAGGGCAGAGGATGAAGTTTATGGTGTGTTGGCTCCTACAGTGTTATATACGACTGCACAGCAACTGCTTGCCATAAAGTGGCATCAGCCATGTATTCTTCCCCTATATCACCACAGTATTCTTTACGTACAGATGATATACGGTGTTTTGGATCACTTCTCTGTCTGACCTGCTGTATATTGCAGCCCCCAGCCTAGAGCTTGCAACACTGCTCGGTGCTATTTGACTCTCCAGCCCCAGCTCAGTCCAGACTGCCCAGAATGGAAGTACCAGGCAGTGAAATACTTGCTAAAGTTTTGTGCAGACATGGGTTCCCCTCTCCCTGCCCCACAGCTACTAGTACATGCAGCAAGATGTGAGCTAACAGCTGGATTTTATTATGAAATGCTTTCTTACTTGTTCCCTGAAAAGAAATAAAAATAAAATGTAAGCAATCCTATTTTCAGCAAGAGAAAAAGCTGCTGTCATGCTGGTATAGTGTATAATGGAATGCAGTAGCACTGTATTTCATTATGATTCAGTTTGTTTTTATGTTAGTTGCCAAGAATTCAACAGCTTAACACGAATTCTAAAATGAGATTAGCATTCTAAATAAAATACTTTTGAAATACGTGTATTTCCCATTTCATTCTAATGAGCTTCAGTAAATGTACAGTACTGCTTGTGGGCATAACCCGCATGCAGGAGGGACACAGCTAAGTTCAGCCATTTGGGACCAGTGTCATATCTGGGCACATAAAAGCAAGAGGGAAAGACATTTTGGTTGGCAACGTTGCTTTGCAATGGACTCCACAGCCATGGGAGACACAGCATAGAAGGTCTGGTCCACGTAGGACAGCACAGCTGCATGTTTCTGAGCAGCCTTCAGCTTTTATGGGACTTTCCAGGACAAGAGTTTGCACCTGATGCTCCGTCTGATGGGAGGAGTCATGTAAAATGGAATAGTGCTCCCCCGAAACCTGCTCAGGTAACATGGAGTCGGAAGGAACCACACACGCGGGTTTCACTGTAATGACTCAATCTAAAGGGTTTTTAATAGTCTTTAAAAAATCAACAGATTCTTCTTCCACATTCTGGAGCAGTGACCACTCCATCATCCAAACATCGCCAGCAGCTCTAACACTGCTCATACTTCATTCATCTGAATTACTGCAGCAACTAATCAGGCCCACATAATTCGTCTTTTTCTACCTTGAGATTTATCTTATTGGTCAATCATCTGCTTGGGTCAGTGAGGCTGGAAATAGTCAAGAAACTGGGCTTAGACACAAGTGAAAAATCACTATCCAACAAAGCAAGTTCCTCCGATCCTTCATTGAAATTTAACAACACTTGCACTGTATTTTGGCAACATAGATGAGAAAATGACACAGCACAAACCCACTGCTAAGAAAATAACTACCAAAAAAGAGGAATAAATTGTTTAATGGGATCTTTTCTGGTCCAGGCTTAAGGCTACATCTACCTCCAGACCATGGACGGGTAAGGAGAGACCTGAACCAGCATCCTGACGGGCAGGCTGCTCTCCCACTGGAAACTACGGTGCCGGAGAAGCTTCTCAGCAGGAGGAACTGCTGCCCCGCCAGCCTCCCTGTGCACAGCCACCAGCTTCCAAAATCCTCCCGCTTTCCCGCAAGCCCCTCCCGGCACCCGTGTTAACGCTGTGACGGTTCAGCGCCGCTACGCTGCCGGGCCTGGGAGCAGCGGGGTCTGCAACACCGCGAGCACACACGCACGCTGAGCGCAGGCACTCGCTAAGGGCTGAGCCCCGTCCCCTCCCCAGGAGAGATGGAGGCAGCTGGTCCGGCTGGGAACCACCCGCTGCGTAGCGTGCCACACGCCCTAGCAAATCCTCAAACCTGTCCTCTGGTCACCTCTTACAGTTTTGCCAGTGGTCCTTCATTTCGGGACTACGCTGGAGCTGAGGCACAGCAACGAGAGCAGCTATTCGTAGCATCCACACAACGGGTGAAACTTCTCATGTACCCCCGCCCCAAGCCCAGCTGCGACGCTCTCCTCGCGGCAGGGTCAGGGCTTCCCCCGAAGCACCAACGCAAGAGCAAACAGGCTCCGAAGTTTGTGAGCGTCATCCTTCGCACGGCAGTGCTAGCACCTGCAGGTCTCGCCTCTCCTCCAGCGCTCTGCAATGTCACGTCTTTGCTGAGCAGTAAGAAAAACCTTTCAAAATTCAGCCCATAGTGGGACCACCCATGGTAAGAAAAATGACTGATGTCCAGAGTTATGAAGTAGCCATGACTTTCTGACAAACTTGCTCCCAGGGGACCCTTTTTGTATTCCTCTGCTGTTTTCTCTTTCTCTCCTCATTTATTAAGACTGTATAAAATGCTTACTGAGTGGACTTCAGGTCCAAAGCTGAAGGATGATGTATTTCTAGCTAACGGCCTTTTTAAAGAACTAGCTAGAAAAAAGGTGGTAGCATTAAGCAGCAAGATAGCTCTGTAATTAGTAGGAGTCATAGGGGAACAGAAGACTGGGGCCAGGAAAATGCTGGAAAGAGAGCAAGTGGGGAAGACAATGTGCAAAGGAAAAGGAGAGGCAGCATGGAGGCTGGTGGGTGAAGAAAAAGGATCTGGAGGGACCTCAGTGATGTGCAACATCCAGGAACCAGAGCGAAGGATGACAGTGCGTGCTGTCTGTGATGACATGTCTGTGTCCAGTGAGGGAGAAGAGAAAGGACCAGACCAGCCATGACTTCTGGAAATGGGGCACATCCATAACCAACAGGCATCTCTAGTGTCCTCCCATAATTCAGTTAGTCACCTCCCATAATTCAGTTAGTCACTCGATCCCTTACATGAGGGGACAATAAATTGAAGTGCCTTATCACTGAGTTTATGATAGAGCAGAAAATATTGTGACATTAACTCCATTAGCTACTTCCACCACTGGAATAAGAAATCCAGGCAACACTTCACTGGTGTGGGGTTCCTGGACTGTGATAAGCTCAGGTGGAAACTCCAGGAAGCTTCAAGGGGGGAACTTAGGATCATAGAACCATAGTTGGAAGGGACCTTAAAGACCATCTGGTTCCAACCCCCCTGCCATGGGCAGGCACACCTTTCACTAGACCAGGTTGCTCAGAGCCCCATCCAACCTGTGCCCAAGTACTTCCAGGGATGGGGCAACCACAACTTCTCTGGGCAACACGTTCGAGTGCCTCACCACCCTTAAGAGTGACTGTTACATAGATAAGAAATGTAAATTCACAAGTCTGAGTCCTGGTATAAATAAGAGCAGGATTTTGACCTGTATATTTTAGACAGATGAAACAGTACCCACGACATCTCCACAGCTCTCCACGCTCACTAACAGTCCACCAGACAGACAGAACACAAGCATTTCCCTAAGCTTCACAAAAAAATATCTGCCCCAAATATTACTGCACAATTGTAACCATATTGGACCTATAAAGGGTAAGAAAAGCAGCCTGGCCACAACCAGTAATTATGGCAGACTATGAACTTGTTTGGCTCTCTGGCCACATGATGCAATGGACAATGTTGAATTAGAAGTAAGTCGACTCATCCTAGAGTACTGAAAAACAAATTAGAAACTTGTCTGGATTACTGTAGATATGCACCAGGACGCGAGATAATTAGCCTGCTGGAAGGCACCCTGCCACGTGTTTCAGGCTGTTCCACACTCGTGTCACCCAAGGACACGCAGACATAAATACTGAGATTCGCATCCCCTCTAAAATGGCCTTATGCAAGGTGTTGTACACGCAGCGTGTGTACATGCAGCGTGGAGAAAAGCGGGTGAGCACCAGTTCTTGGTATGAGGAGTTATTAAAATAAATACTGGTAGAGAAAATAAATGCGCTTTATAAGAAGACATCATATTTTAACACAGCAATTTATTAACTGAGCCCACAGAACAGAGCCGATTGATCCAATGACAGCGTGTCAATACTCTGGTATTTTGTGCAGTAATAATTATGTTTCCCTCTGCTTTAGCCTACATTGCACTTAAAGGAAGCTTACAGATTCGGAGCAAAAATTAGTTCAGATTACTGCAATTCCTATTTTCTGGTCATTTTAAATTTTTTTCCTACAGTGAATTTGAACACTGCCTTGAACGGCTGAAAATATTTTCTCCAAACAGGTTTCTTGCAGAAACTGAAACGGTTCATTGTTAAAAATTGGTATCTAATGTCTTCAGGGTGTTTATAACTACAAAGCCTAGACCTAATCTGTCATTTTACAGATGTTTTTCAAGTTAAGCATTAAAAAGAATTAACTAGAAACTTGAGAATAGTTATCAGTTTTCACTCTTTTTTCTGGGGAGCTGTCAGAAAAAGAAAACATTTTCATTCCTGTTATTTTTCTCATTAATATTAAAAAAAAAAATCTCTGAAATATACTGCAAAGGTTTTACTTTCTCTTTTTAATTTTGGTGGAAAACAGAACTTTCAACCACCTCTGGGGAAGCAAAACGTCTTGTTCAATGTAAGGCATGGACAGGAGGAGGAAGATGAGCAGGAGAGCTTTTATCATATGGTGAGTTCTACTTGTCCATTCTTTAGTCTCCCACGTTATCCACAGACTTTTTGAACTAATTAACCAATAACATAGTTTATCCTTGGCATAACTTTACTGGCATTATATCAGGGTTTGTATTCAGCCCAACTGTGCAACAACAAGATGCACATTAACTCCCTTAGATTTGTTATGAGAAGGATATACTCTTATTGCAGTGATAGATAAACTTTTATTATACTGACATGTACCCTGACAACTTTTCTTCACAGAACAACTATAATATAACCGCTCATTGCAAAGCTGTCACCTCTCATTTGGAGAGGTGTGTTCCCAAAGTATTGCATTTCTATGGTCATTAAAATTAAATAGTATTTTTCCAGCTGACTATAGCAGAAGGTGAGGCAGAACTTCCCACCTGGACGTGGCCAGGATGTCATTCTCTCTCTTCCGTCTAACCACGGTTCCTTCACTGTTCTGAGGTAGATGTGGTATTCTCCCCCTCTTCTGCTAAATTTTGTAACGACGTACTACAGCACCGGAGAGCTGGAATACTGCACACCAAAACCGGCTGCTAGAAATGTTCTTTTAAATGTTTTGAGACAGGCCGTATTATTCAAGCAAAAGGCACTTCAGTATTTTACTTCATGTGGAAACACCTTATTTTAGCCAGAACAAGCAAAACTCTCTAGTTTCCATTATCATGTAAGCCAGCACCAAGGTTCAACACTGGGGCATAATTACTAGTGTATGAGCTGTGGTACCTGCTATTTTGCAGGTGTAGACCAGCCCCTCACAGATTTTATGAGCTGTTATTCCAAATCAAAACCCAGGGACACATGAAGACTGAAAGCCTCCAAGTCCATCTTCAGTGGAAATAGGAATCTGAATATTCATCATTGGAACATCTGTTCACCTGTTGGTATAGTACCGAGTTTACAGAGCTCTGTGGAAAATTTAGCCAAAACCTTCCGACCCAGCTATTTTGTACTTGTACAGAACAGTTCCCGCACCAAAACTGCTTTGGCCATTGCGTTCAAACTCAAACCTTGAGAGACAGTGTAAACAGCATCCGTGCTGTTCTGTCCAGCTGTGGTTAGGAATGGGGAAGAAATCAATAATTCCTGGAGCTGGAGAAGATTCAGTGTTTTGCTCCTTTACACCCGCTCCCGAAAGAGTTACAGCCAGTGTCCAAGCCTGGCTTGTTTTATTGCTCAGCTGGGGTCCAAAGAGGTGCTTTTAAAACAATGCAGCTTCCTCCCTCTCCTTAGACCTCGCTAGCACGAGTCTTTTGAAGACAGAGTCTGTGCTGCCTTTTCCTCTTCGCTTTCTCTGTATATTGGTTTATGCACCTGCTGCTAAGGCCTCCCTTGTTCTTCAGCTGAAGAATCCGTGACTTTGAAGGGTAAGAAAAACACCCTGCTACTAAGGACGCCGAAGAAATCCGCAGTGCTTTTTTGGTGCTTTGGTAGCTATAACTGACCTAGATATCACAAACAGCAGGAGGAGAAAAATGCAAATACCTCTCCCTCTGTATAAAATTATTCAACACAACAGAAAACTAAGGGATCTGAAAGGTGAGGGATGATTTATAAGGGAAGATGTGGGAATATCCTCTTTCCACTTCCCCAGCTGTAGATTTCTGATGTGCACAGCTGTGTCCTCTTTTTCACTGTTTGAACTGCTGTCTCTACAGCACAAGTCCCTTGACTTCTTTTTCCTCCTAAAATCTTTACTTCAGCTGGCTGTTTCTTATTAAGCTTCCCCCAGAGATATATGTATTTTCAAGATATTAAAAGAAAGAAAGAAAACCTAAAAGACACCATGTGTCTGTGCACAGCCACATGTGTCTGTGCAAAGCCTGTCTCAAAAATAGTCTTTCCTTTCCCCCTTTGTTTTTTAATATTTGCACAGGGGGAAAAAGAAACCTCTTCCCATTTCAGATGCTTATAGCTCTGAACAAATGTTGCAATTATGCTTCTCAAAAGCAGATAAGTGACAGGCGAAAAAAATTAAACTCACTTAGGCAAGGCAGGTTCAGAATGCCTGTAATGAACTGAAATTACTTCAGTGAGCCCCCCTTTTGGTTCAAAACCCAGAAATCATGATCATTTGAGCTTTTCTTGCATTTTTTCAACACATTGTAATTAAGCTCCAATTTGTGACATCTCTCAAGTCACCTAGATTTTTAACTTATATGTTTGCAAAAAGGATGAAGCCAGTGTCAGTGGGACACATCATTCATACCTTTGCATCACTGGTACTAATCAGCTGGAAACATAGGAAAAAAACCTCAAGAATATGCGTGATACTCTGGATTCTTCTCCAGAGGCAAGTACCAATACATCTAGCACAGGATCAAATCTTTGCAATACTTTTAAGTGGTCCAAGCTCATGCACAAAAGATGACTTTTATTTCCGGGCCACTGCTGGGACAATGGCAGCAGCTCCAAG
>NW_010544295.1:58914-91234 GCF_000687285.1 Phaethon lepturus | reverse complement strand
GGTGGTGTCTCCCCCCCCCCCCGCCACGCCAGCTCCGCAGGAGCTATTTTGCGTCTGTACAGACAGTGTGACCAGCCAGGTTTCCCAGCGCGGTACCGCTATGCCCCGACCAACGGTGCTGAGGGTGCAGAGAAGGTCCCTCCACCTTCCCTGTGACTCCCCTCAAAAACAACCCCAGAGGGGCCAAGACGTTACTATGCAAAACCTGCAAGACCTTTAAACAAGGGGTGCTACGTGAAGGCAAAGTATATATCGCTGTCTACGCATCAGCCAGAGGGTAGATTTTGCACTGGTAAAGGAAGAAAAGCAGTTTCTGATGAGCCTGTACCAGCTCCCTCTCCTGCTCCTTTTTATTGCAAGTCACCGAGAATAAACATGGTGAAGCAGTTTAAAATAGCCTTTAATTATCTCTCAAGCACTTCCATTATGCAATTTAGCCAAGGCGCTGTGATTCTGCCCCTCTTGCTTTCCCATAGCCTATTACCCACGAGTCCAGAGAGCTTTTCTTTCAAGCCTTTCCTCCATCCCCTCTCCCCCTTCCCTCTTATTTTCTCTAGAATGCAAATTCCCAGAGGATTGCGACTATGCGAGACCTCTGGAAGCCGCTGTCCCAGGAGTTCAAGGCAACACTTCTTCCCTTAAGTCTGGCACTGGAGAGTTTTAAGCTCTATTAATGGGTCAAGCGACTGATAAGCTCACTTTACCGTGCCAACAGACGGGTTTGTGCCCTAAGTTAACGTCACAGGCGAAGCCATAATTCAACTCCCAGGCTCTGCTTCCACCTGCGAACTGAGATACACTGTCATAGTTGTTCCAGCAGAAAAGGTTTGACACGCAGGGCTGACTTCAATCAAGTTTTTACATCCTTCATATAAAATGCTAAGTATTTCAAACAAACCCATATATTTAATAAGCTTAATTAGTCTACAACAGCATTCCATACCATCAGCTTGTAAAAGTTTTAAAGTTAACTACAGCTGATACATATTTGATGCAAACCATTGTAACTTGATAATAAAAAGATTATAGAGCTATAAAAATGTTATGTCAGTTTTTTACAGCCGATCATTAATATTGAAAATGTAGTTATGTTTTCATGCTTCGTTGGCTGACAAAAACAACCAGAATCTGAAGGAGACCCAGAAGTTTCTCTAACAGAGGTCTTAAATTGACCAACTCAGAGAAACATCTTCTTAAAGGCTCCAAAATACTTTTGCAGTCTATAGCACTCCTTATACATAGGTTAGTAATCAGCAGAGACCTCAGAATGCATTATCTCCATTGGGTATGTAGTTGTACGCTTCAAAAGAAAATAAGATCTGACATCAGGAAAAGAACAATCTTTTGTCTATTTTTTGTAATAAATTCAGAATGGCATTCAACAGTCAGGAGTAAAATACACCAAACTCACTGGGTGGAGGCTTGCACTGGTGTGGAGGATGGATAGGTAGGTATGACATTTACCAAAAAGCAGTAGGAAATGTAAACAGACAGGAAACCACTGGAAATTATGACTCTCTACGTTTGTGTGGTCATGCTGACAGGCATCAGGACTTGCACACACAGTAGCCCTCAGGAAAGAAAATCCAAATTAACTTTTGAAATTGATCCCTTTGATGTATTCACAAGAATTTTGGCCAGTTTAAGTTCTAATTAGGAATGGTTGTACTGGAATTCATCTCGTTCTCTTTGGAGGTGAATTACACCAAATTTATTCAAAGCCACTCACCGTCATGAGCTGGAAAACCTACACGGAGCTTTACTGGATTTAGTCATTTCACAGGTGTAGCTATTTTGAGTTAGTCTGAGCATCTCCGTGCAGTCAAGAGCCCATCAGCGTGTCGTGCTGCTTCCCACGCTGCCCACTCTGGCCTCTCTTCCACTTTGCTACTGCATATCTAACTTGCATTTTACTTTTCCTGGAGTATCCATAGGAAACTGATGGAGCCCCCGAGCCCCTGATCTGCATTTTTCTGCACTATTAATAACAATGTGCTGAAGCAATGAAAGACATATTGATACCCTGACGGGTTGTGAGAAAAAGGGAAGTGATTTTTTTAAAGCTGCATTTTAAATCAGCTCGTTACACATATTGTTTTCTTTTGTTTTGCACTGCATGACATCAGCATTCTCTATTTGCTATTCACTGGAGGTTAAAACATCCAAACGGATCCTGCTTCCAGGCCTACAGTCCAAGTTGCGATTTGGTTGAGCAAGATTGGCCAGATTTTCTCCTGGAAAAAATCCA
This sequence comes from Phaethon lepturus, assembly GCF_000687285.1. Taxonomy (NCBI): domain Eukaryota; kingdom Metazoa; phylum Chordata; class Aves; order Phaethontiformes; family Phaethontidae; genus Phaethon; species Phaethon lepturus. The sequence continues at coordinate 88,986 of NW_010544295.1, read as the reverse complement.
TTCGAAATCAGGAAAATTATTCATCCCAACAGATAATTTGGCTTGGAAATTATATTTTCTCTTAAAGTAATTTAGCAGAGGCCTGTGCAAATCCAAGCAAATTTCCACTGACTATGAGAGTTTTAATATAGAATCAAAATAAAATCTGTATTTTTCCCAAGAGGCTTCACATTTTCAGTTGCATTAAGCCCTTAAAGATATTTGTAACGTGTAGCCTAGCTGATGGTTATTTTCCCATTCTTTTCTTTTGCAGGGTTGTTTGGGGTTTTTTTCCCTGAAGAAGCCTGGGATTGGACAATGGGCAGAGGCAGGACTGCGCAAACATTTTCCTCGTTATTTTATCCTGTCCAGCTTAGAAAGAGCATCCTGGAAGTCAGAGGAACACCCATTTAAGGGTGGGGAGGCTGCACCACGCGTGCAGCTGGGATGGGCTGGAGAAGGGACGTGTCGGGACAGCACCGACACGGGCAGACCCCTCAGAAGGGGTGACCTGGTGCCGGTGTCCAGCGACGGCATATCTGCACAGCTCTCAAGGGTGAGGACGAGGGAAGAACAGAGTTTAATAACTTGGAAAGTCTTTGTATTAAGCAGGGATAGAAGCAGGGTATTGTGAAATCAAATCCTGAAGCAGTGTCAGGAAGCTGTTATACTCAGAGAAAATCCTTCCAATCTCTTAAGTCAGAAGATCCTCAGTTTTATTTCACCCCTGATTTTCAGCTAGTTCAAGGTTTCCGATGGAGGAAATTGTGGGGACTGGATTAAGTACCGTGCTTGGCTTTTCCTCTTAAACCATGAGCATTAGATGGTCAACATACAAACATTTTCTAGTCAGAGCTATCTGCAGGTTCGAAATGCTGGTAATTGGTGAGTCTAAACTGTTGACAACAAATAAGCATTCACTTTGAACAAAAAACTAAAAAGCCTTTATCTCGAGAGTCCAGGAATAGAGCCGGAACCACATGGCTTAATATATTTCACAAGCCAACCCCATCAGAGGAGAAGAAGTTATTATACCTGAATTACCACACTAAGAGGTCTTGCTGTAATCTCTGCTGGAAAAACTTCACCAAACTAAAGGACAATTAATGTATGTTTGGTACCGGGGACCACAGACACTTACCTCTCTGCATGGTATACATAAAAGGAGAAGACCAACCTGCAATCAATATCACATAAGAGAAAATCTTGCAGTCACCATCCTGTCATGTGCATCCCAGGTGCTGAACATGGGAGGACTGAAATCCTCCACATCTGATGCCACCATCAGCTGACATTTGTCGCAGGTAAGGTCTGAAGAAAGAAGATCCAAAATGCAGTTGAGTCCCAGAAGACTGCAACCATCAGGACAAGATTACCAAGTAGGAACGAACTGTGATGCACGGTCAGAAGATGCACTGATAAACGCCAAGACTGGCCGTACGCATGCCATGAGCATCGCATACATCAACACACAAACTTGTTGTCATTAAAAGAAAAAAAAAAATCAATAACCTTAAGCTTACACCCTGCTTTATCTGCCTTTACTGTTAGGGGTGTGTGATATAAATACAACTGCACATGTATACGACAGTGAATGAATATTGGTCATTGCACAAAACATAACTAATGGCACTAATAAGATAAATTTATAGCTTCTCCTGATGCCTACACCAGTCTGTCTGCAGTAGAACTCCATCTGAAGCCAAGGGGGTTATCCAGAATAACACGCCCAAACTAGAAACTTAAATATTTCTACTACTCATACAGCTACACTTAAGAGAAAAGCTCTAATAGTTCATATTCATGTCCCTGCTGCCTTTTCTTTTTTGCAGTTTTCATGTTTCTTGACATAAGTGTTTTTTTCTTGCACTTTAAGATTTAAGGTGAATATAAACAGCAGGCTGCCTCCAGGACTTGGGCTTTATTGCAGTGCAGACATGGCTGAAATTATCTTTAGAAATGAGATTTTGGCTCCTGAACTGCTTTAAAAAAATGTTACTTCCTTGCCTGTGCACAATATATCTGCTACAGTGATGGAGACGTTTTAAATCTGTGTGAAGGGATGGAGCCGTTCAGGAAGCTGGGGCTGGGCTGGTTCACTCTTAGGGCTAATGAGGGCAGGAGGAGGCTGGGAGCTGTGTGCTCAGGGCATCCCAGAAGTTAAGTCCTAAAAACACGTTCTGTTTGCAAACGAGACGTTGACCAGCAATAATGAAAATTTGCGAGGTTTACTCGCCGCCCTCCGCAGAGGCGGCGGCCGGGGCGCGGGAGGGCTGTGGTCTCTGAGGGCCCAGGAAGGGCCCGCAGGAGCTTCGCTGCACCGGCTCTAACCACCTCGACCAGGCTGCCGACAGTCCGGCACGAGCAAATACAAGGAGGTATCTACTTCCTTCACTCCTGGCACTGTACGAAAGGAGCAGCACTGGTTTTCCGTACTCGTCCGATCACACCTATGGGAAACACCTTCATAAATCTTCTCAAGCTCAGTCTTTGTTAACTGCTGTCCCTTTAATTCAGCATTTTCCAAGCATTTAGTTTCACCTTTTCAGTGTGCTCTATTTTAATGCTAATTAGCTTCTACTGAAGCATAAACATCCCTCCCTCCAACTTTTATTTGCTTGTTTGTTTTCCAAGACACCAGTCTTCCCTTCCCTTGGATTTTTAGAAAGCACAAAATCATCTGCATGAAAGTACTTCCAGTATTTCACTGGAAAAAAAAGTTATTTACCGTTCTACCCAGGAGTGACGGTAGTTTCTTATTCTCAAAATGCAGGCATGAAACACCCCTGAGCCTGCCTCCGCCACAGCAGAACATATGCCACTTTTAATCAAACTAACTGCTTCTCCCTCTATTAACCAGCCTAAGGATGAGAGGGAGGAAAATAAAAAAAATTAAACAAAGACTTGACAACAAGTCTACTGTGTCGTCTAACAAAATTGCGGTAAGCTGCCCAATCAAAAGTATCTGGGAAAAAGCAATCACTCAGGATTCAGCAGGGAAGACGACCTTTGCCTACTGCCTCCAAAAGATGACTGGTGACACTGGCTCTGTGGCTCTCTGAAGGTGGAGGTAGCTCCTTTTAGACTTTGCTTCATGCTGTTATTTCTACCTCTTTGGCTCACAAAGCCGCTTTCAGCAGCTTCTTTTAAAGCTGCTTCTCAATTCTACCTGCAGCTGAAGGTAGCTGGGTTTTCAGAGGGGCAAAACCAGCACTTCGAGGTGTCCTGGAAGGGGCTGAATGGAGCACGTGGGAGAAACCTGCTGAAAATGAGCCAGGATTCTAGTTCAAATATTACATGCAGTTCCAGAGCCTTCACTGCGATTCATCTGCCTGTATTAAAGACATGGGCTTGAGTTTGTAAAATGTCTGCAATTTGTGTGCCTTCAACAAACTCCCCTATGCCCTTTCCAAACTTCAACCAGGACCACATTCTCCTGGCGCAGGGTGGAAAAGAGGTAGGACTTTGCAATCCCCTAAAATTGTGATCGATCTTCCCTCTCATTGTCCGTTAGGTTCCCGCAATGATTCAGGATGTTACAGGCTGAGGCATTAACAGCTGTAAGTGTTCATTAAGTGCACTGGGCCCCATGCTGGAACCAACATACGGGAACAGCGTGTAGCACCACATCAACACCTATTTAGTTTTACAGTCCTATCAGACCTACCCAGTACCATGGTGCATCTCAGCAGAATGAACTGAAATGCCTCATTGAGTTACTGCTTATCCCCGTGCTCTGAGCTCACCTTTCGAGAAAGCACCATTCAACCAGCAGAGCCGGGCTGCTCCGCATGCAAACCCACTCCGTTATTCACCGTGTCCCTTTAGAGAGGTTGCAGGCGGCTGGTTGCATGTGGGCAGCTGCCAGGAAAACTTCGCTGTTGAAGAGAAGGATTTGCTCCAGAATTGGGGGCAGAAGGAGAATAAAGCGCCCTGGGCATCCCTTGCAAGGCATGGGCAGCTCTTCCACCCCCCAGACCGCAAGGTATTTAAGCGATCGGCAGAGACATCCCTGCGTTTTGCAGTGCGTGAGCAGCAAGAGATTACAATGATTAACAAGGACACTGGAGCTGTTCATAGGGTGAACTCACACCCTCGGACAGTGAGGAATTATCGTGATTAGCTAGTCGGAATGATTAAAATTTCACAGGGCAAACTGAGATCCATGGACAGGGAGATGTAATGATTAAGTGGGTCATGTCCACCACCTCGTCAGGGGGAGGCTCAGATTCGTGGGCAGCAAGATGGTTATTAACATGGCGACATCAATAGTTATTAACCTGGCTGCATCAGCGTTGTTCACAGAATGAACTTCACTTCACGGGGGGAGACAGAGAGAAAACAATTAACAAAAGAACTTAGCAGTGCTCTCAGGGTGAATTAAGATGTATGGACAGAAACAGGATTAATGCAAATACATCAGCGTTGACCACAGTGTGACCAGACACATAGGCAGAAGACTCAGATTAACGTGGTCTTGTCATGTCAACTTGCTAGATGACTCCTCATTAGGAGGGCTTGGGCAGTGGCTGTGCCTCCAGAATTCAAGGTTAAATGTTACCCAACTTGGCAACCAGTGAAATCAAGCTGAAAGGGGAAGCAATTATCTAGTCCAGACAGACCCTCACATCTGTACAAATGTTTTGATGTCTGTTGGTCAGTGCCAAATACATCAATTAGTTTGCAGAGAAGCAACATTAGAAACCATGTCATCTGTCTGGTCTCCAATGCAAGGAAAGGCTTACAGGTTTTCACAAGGGGTTAATGAAACTCAAGCTTCAAGATGAGTGTCAGTACTCTGAAACGTCTATCTTCTTAGCATAGAGGCAATGAGTAAGAGCCACATATACAGAGCGTTTACACTCCCATATGGTAGAGCATGGCATGAAACGTCCAGTAGCTACAGAGACAGTGGCAGGCACACCAAACCCACATTCAGCCACTCATAAAACCGATTAAATTGATAAACTTACAGACTAAAGCTCTCTTTTCACAGGGCAGATAAGCAACATAATTAATTACCATCTGTGTTCTGCAGCTTAGAGACACTCACACAGCAAGGATTTTGGGGGAAGAGTAGGAGAAATGGTCACTCTCCGTGTGACTGCAATACTTCCCTCTTGGGGGGGAGAGAGCAAGGGGGCTTGGGTCTGCGCCCCAGTTTCCAAAAAGCTGGGGTCCAGTTCAGACCAGTCGATACTAATATGTCACAACTGTCTGGTCTACATGACACTTCTCTGAGACCTTTGGGACACTTAAGAACTTTGGAGATGCATTTTAAATGCATTGGTAACGTCGGAAACAGCAAGGCAGCTAGCAAGCGCTGCTACTAAATACCCAGAAAGAGATTTTCCAAAACAATGACTTTTGGCTACTGTGACTACTAGTCAAACTCTTATTTCAGTATTTCACAGAATCACAGAATCATTAAGGTTGAAAACGACCTTTAAGATCATCAAGTCCAACTATCAACTCAACACCCTCATGCTCACTAAACCATGTCCCAAAGTGAACATCTACATGTTTTTTGAACACTTCCAGTGATGGTGACTCCACCACCTCCCTGGGCAGCCTGTTCCAATGCTCAACCACTCTCTCAGTAAATAAATTTTTCCTAATATCCAGTCTAAACCTCCCCTGGTGCAACTTGACTCTTATTTTAAGACCAGAAGGAAAGCTAAGAAAACAAAGCCAGCAGGGGATTGAGGTATCAAGAAAAGCTGCCTTTTATGGGTTGGGTACAATACAATTCTGTGTACAAACAGCTAGCTAATTATTTCTTACCGCGTATCGGTTAAGGATGACCTGATTAAAATCATAAATCAGCCAATGCCTCTGTTTTTATGCTGCGAGAATCTATGTCTGTGTTTGCATATTAATTAAGATATGCTAAGTAATCAAAAATGTTTGCTAGGAAACAGAAAATAGATTGTAACCTGACAGAAGCAAACACAGGAGCGTGTTATATCAACTTTTAAAAAAACTTCCTCTCTCTACACTGTACCCTTTGAAATGATGAGCAGTTTCCAACTACCTGTGATTTCCTTCCATAAGGTTTTAAGGGAAAAAGTCTCTGTCATATGCATCCCACGACTTGTTTCCACGTGGTGGGAAAATATCATGAAAGCTGCTGTCAGGCTAGAAAGCCGCATAACTTTATAAGCTCCGGCATATTTTTTGGCTGTTCTTCCCCATGTGTTATACAATATCAGATTAATGTCACTGTTCAGCAAAGCTTGGAGTATTGATGTTGAAACATTTAAGCTATTTCATCAATATCAGGTTTGGAGAGAGGTCATTTATGGTCGTTAGAATAGAAGAGCATTTATTCTGGACATCAGAGAAATCCCCATGGGTCCTAGAGATCATGCTGCAATCCCCATAATGCCATTAATATAATGGTCTCTTTCTTCTTTATTAGAATTTTACGGCTAAGTAGGATGTAAGGAAAACTATCGAGTCAGTGGAGTCCAGCTCCCTACAGCTGCTCTTGTCACAGAGTCCATATGCTGTTCTCTGTTGTTTTCCTGTGTGAAAAACAACGTTCATTAACTGGTATCGCTGAGCCTTTCCTCTTAGCAGCTACAGGACTCTATGGGGCTAATATCTCCTGCAGGACACTAAAACACCCTGCCCCAGTACAAAAACACCCTGCCCTGCTGTACAAAGCAGCTGCAAATGTGCTACTTTATTTTATCTTCGTGTTATGCTAATTCAACAAGGAGCGTTTCAGGTTTGGGGCGATTTTTCCCCATGTTGCTCCGAGTCAGAGCTCAGAGGGATGAAGCTGGGATCGCGTCTCCATCGGAGCAGTGCCTGCAGCCCCGTCACAAGGCATGGAGGTGTTTCTCACCAGGAAATCAGAAGAATCTTTTGCTGGCCCAGAAGGATGCGGTGAAAAATCTGCTGCCACCCATACTCTGAACATGGACACTTTGGTATCCCATTTTTTTTTTTTGTCCCATTTTTATATCATCCCAGAGACATTGCTAGACCTGCAACCTCTTGGCCTCTTCCTCTTTTCTGCCTCCCAAAGCAACAGGTGAAATCACAGTGTCAACTAAGCCATACGAAACTGCCAGTCACTGGGTTATGCTCCAGGGCACATTCACCGTCATATGCCCAAAAGAGATTTATGCAAAATGTTATGTTAATTTAGGCAGGAACTATATACGCTGCATCTGTCTGCGAGCAAGCAAGTGGAGTTGCTACATTTGGATGCTGCTGCTGCAAAAGCAACACCACAAAGACAGATGGGTTGAGCCGGCAGCGAGTATCTAATCCCAAAAAGCAATGATTTCCCGAGGAAAAGGCAAGTGCCCACCCTCCCGATGGAATAACCCGACGAGACCCCGCGCATGGTCCTCGCAGCACACGGCTGCTGTGATAACGGTCCTGCAGGGCAATTTTGGTCTGACTAGTGACGTTGCCTCTGCACAGGGCAAGTGAGGCTCTTTCTTTAGCAATGGGCTTGATTCTGCCAGTAGATTTCAGATAGAAAAAGGCCCGTAAAAATCAAAAGGAATAAATTGTGGGTTTGAAATACAACCGTTTCACTTATTACAAAATGCCCAACTCTCGGGTACAACATTGCAATCGCTTTCTTACGGGACAAGTCCAAACCAAAAGACTTCACCAAAGCAAATGCCATTGTCTGTTACGTACAGACGTAAAATTAGCACCTTGAAGAGATCTTTATCAATAAAAGTGTTTAAATGTTATAAATTCCTTAATGCTTTTCCCCTAGAATGGGTCCTTAAGTTGCCCTGCAGAGAGCACTATTTCTATTCTTCAATTCCTGCCTTTAAAAGTTTCACTAAGGCAAGCAGAGAACAGATCCATTCCAAACCACCCAATAAAAATGGCAGAAAAAATATCAGACACACTCCTGTAGCAAATTAAGAAACCTGCAATCTGTTCAAGGATGTTTTGTGCACAGGAAAAAAAAAAAAAAAGAGAAAGAAAAAGAGACAGGCTAAATTCATCAGCTAATTAGTCACTGTGAATTATTTACTTAGATACAGTTAATTAAGAAACACTTTTAACGTGAACATTTTTCTGTCCCTGACCCCTGAAAATTAAGCTACATTTGAATTCTTCCCAAAGGCACAATTCTGAGACGGGTGCTGGAGGACCTAAGCCATGGGGTTGGTGTTTCTGTCCAGCCAGATGTGAGCTGGCTCCGGGATAAAAACTGCGTACGTACAGCAGCATAGCCACGGGGCTGAGCTAGGGTGCTTAGGCGCCCAAATGTGGGTGCAAACCTGGATACAGCCCTGCACACGTGAGTCTTGCCAGGTTCAGGGTTAGAGCTGGCTTACGCCTGAGCAGGTCCGACCTTGGGCAGAGACAGTCACCTCTGAGTCTGCTGGGTTAAAGGTACTTGAAGTTTCTTAAAGGAGGAAACGCATCGTTATACCTGGGGCATAGAGCCTCGGGCAGCTACTCTTGCTTAGAGCTGTGAATTGCTCCTGGAGGACAAATCAGCTGCAGCACCCAACAGCTTAGGCTAAATGCAAATACACCAAATTTTTGCATGTTTAATGAGGAGCCTCTGGTTACTCCACACCTGTGGTTTGTATCGCTTCCCTTAGTCTACTCCTTGAAAACGTTTTGCATTGCCTCTTGCTTAATTTTAAGCAACCATCTGACCTCAGCATCTTTTCTCACTGGGAAGACAAAGCAAGAAAAACTTGTGAGCCAGGATGATTCTGCGTGGGAAAAACACCTCAGAAAATCTCATCTTTTCTACGTAGTGAGAGATGGAAAACACCCGTGTGCCCTGGTACACATGCACAGGGACTGTGCCCACAGGCATTAATCCAGCTGTGCACAGAGCCAGGGGAATGCACCCACACAAACCTGTGAGAGCAAGACCTCTTCGGGGTCATAATTTTGCTCTCTTTGCCTACCCTTTCAACGTGCAGTAATTTAACTTCCCGGTAGGAATGATATTTGCAGAATAAGATTAGACGGCATCATTTCTAAATTATGGATCGTTGCTTCTGCCAAGTTTCCTCCTCCTTATGCTTTTCCAACGTGTGTTCCTTATACAGTGATTTTACTTTATCACTTAGAGAACGTCGAAAGGTTTCTTTCAAAGCTTCCCCACAAAAAGGAAAACATGTTATTTTATTAAGTTATCCTGAAAATATTATTCTGACTAATCTGAGCACATCTCATGGCTGCAGTATGGATCCTATTGATCTCCATCTTTCCACATAGATAACATACACCATGGACTTCACACATGTGAAAAAGAGCAGAGGTCTTCAACCCTTGCAGCAAGATCCAAAGGCCTCTGTCCCTCTACTAAAAAGAGAACAGCCATTTATTCTTATTGGGCTAAGGAGTGGATACTTTTGGTCTTATTCAGAAGCCAGAAGCTCACTGCAAATGTTGTGGATAAGCTATATGGCCTGAATTTTACATCTGGTGAGAATAGATGAACACCATAGTCCCTTCTGGAATGAAAAAAAAAAAAAAATCTTTTTAAGGATGAGAAGTTGCATTTTTTGGTAACATTTTGCATTTTGGTTTCACCAGTCACAGAAGGAGGTTGTATAGTCAGTATCTGAACTAGCTTTAAAGACAGACAAAAAAACAGCTTTCCTTTTCCTTTTCCCCTTGGTGGACATCCAGTATGTCACTTCGAGACATCCGCTCATGCCTGTCAGCAGCAAATAATCTTGGTTGGCAGATTAACTGAATAATGTACATTGCAATCAATTTTTCATAATTCCTCATTTATGCTGTAATTTATATAAATGTTGTATGACTCCCTGGGACTTTCAGCATGGATTTTGGATTACAATGGTCACGACAGAACAAACTGACAATGCCAAAAATAATTATGGATTTCACAGTCTGATTTTGGTGACTGTTTTTGATAAATATTTAATTCCTGGATGTCATTTCATTAGTAAAGCTTGAGCACAGAAACATTTACAGAAAACAAACACAAAAGCACGACAATGACAACTGAATCAAAATCAATCACTGATTTTAAACAGACGTCAGACAATGTTTTCTACTTGCGGAGTTTATGCTGCTATAATATGGAGTTGTGGCTCTTCGTAACTGTGTCACACACGCAGATTAACACAGGGTCAAGCTGACAGTCTAAGTCCTAGCATAACTTATATTCATGCATAATCTTTGCAAAATGTTTGCTTTTCTCATGTTTTTTAAAAGACAAGAGGCCTGAAGAAATTACTTGTGTCTGGTAAAAGTAGTTTGTCTCAGTGGGGACAATATTAATTGCTAGATAGCATAATGCCTTTCATAACTTTCAAATTAAGTCTTAAGCATTTTAACAACATTTTAGCTATCTGTCACAACTGCCCTGCTGTAGGTCATAGTAGGGCATCTGTCTTCAAATACTGCACGCTGTTTATTGCTGATCATCCTCTAGAAGACCGATTACTGCATTAAAGTTGAACATAAAACTACTCGTATCGCTCTACAATCTACACAGCTGGAGAAATTAATCTATTCTGGTTTATGACGAAGGGAAACTAAGAGCTACAGCAGAGCCATAAAGAGACGCTGTGGCGGAGAATGAAAAAAAAAGGCAGCATTTTTCTGTTTTGCTTTTGCTTCCACCTGAACGTGCTAGTGCTAAACCCATGCAGCGTTCCGTCTTTTGTCCCAAACCTCCCTTCGTGGCATGTAAAATACACTGGAAAGCTGAGCGGTCTTAATAGGTGGCATCACCTAGAAGGTGGCAGGCAGCTGCTTTCAGTCGCCTGCCCTTCCCTTGCAGATCCTGCTCTGCCCCTGCCGTCACACTGCCCAAGCACCGGCCACCGCCACAGAGTAAGAGACGTGTGATCACGCACAGTCACTGCCTACTGTCACAGCGCTGAACAGCCCCGTGCAAAGATGAATAAACTTCTTGTAAAGCTGTTCATGCTAAGGCTTATGGTTTGTCATTGCAAAAGGTGTTACCTGTTAGACATTTTCCTTTTCCTGCAGGCTCCTACGTAAGGAACCGAGTCCTGATGCAGAGACTGTCCCTACAGTATGTTTCAGTCTGATGCAACTGCCAGCCAGCATTTGCAAAGTGATGGGCCATGTCTGATATGCAGCTTTCTTCTCCTTAAAATCTCCCTTATTTCAGGAAAACACCTAAATATTCATGTGCTCACATACTACTTCTTTCTTTTGTTGGCAATATCTTACTGATTTGCACCTACCGCGTTTTTTTACGTGGTACTTACTCATGCCTTCAAATTAGTGACAACTACTATACTGGACTCAAAAATCTATTCTGGTCTAAGCTCTGGCACCAAAGTATGAGCAACTCATCCTTTCTCAATACGTTCTGCATATTTGTACCTGAGGTGATATATGAACACTATATATTTACCAAGGGTTACTCCTGATGGCCTTTAAAGACATGCTGAATTTAAGCAGCAGTCCATGTCACTAAGTATTATGCACATCAAACACTGTTGGAGCAAAAGAGAAATAAAATATTCCTTACCAACTTCATGCCTGTATTCCATGACTCTGACACAAGAAAGCTCTACCAGAGCCACAGGAGATCTTGCTCAAGTTTCTTTTATTTAGATTTACTAAAGATAACATTGAGTAGGCAAATTACTCCAATTCCCCTAAGAAACTGCAATAAATAATGTGTATTAGAAATAAAAACACTAACTGCCAAAATTTACTACGACTTTTTTTGTGGGAATAAATGGCTGGTTTATTGCCTAAAAAATAAATGCACAAACTGTTAAACATCTGATGTTCCTGTGGCATGAGATCTAATAATAAAGAAGAATGAAAAATTATTTCTCTCTGCTGGCTACACACTAGACACAAATCTAAGAAACGGTTCTTGTGTCTCCAAGGAGTGTTGAAGATCATGTTTTTCTTTTACTCATATGCTCACAGAATTCTTAAATGCTTACAGAAGCAGACAGTAAGTATAGTCCGGTGCAAAAAGGCAACATGTAGATTTTCTCTGCATCTTACGATCTCGCAGAGCCTCAGTCCTGAACATCATCAGTCTTTTCTGTTTCAATCCAGTACCACCACGCTTTTCTAAGAACACACCTTCAGCCTGCCTGGAACAAATGGACGGAACCTGCTCAGGGGTGGTCGCTGGAGAGAGCTGGCCCCGAGCTGGCTTTGCACCAGCCTCGGCAGTCAGACGGCTCTGGTGGAAAAGGTTCTTGAAGGACACTTCATGAAGGACACTTCAGAAACTCATTCACATCCTTTTCTCCTCGCAGGCAAACTACCGCCTACAGCCCAACAGCTTGGGCAAACTCACAGCACCTTTTTCCACCAGCCGTGGAGGCAGACTTCAAGAGCTGGAGGTGCTTACGGCCAGTTGGCAATTAATTTGAAACAGATCCTGTAAATCTGTTGTTTCAAAGTTTGGTAGCTAATTTGCATCCAGAGGCTATAATATCCCTGATCACAGTATTGTGACAGTTTCCTCTTAAAATCCCTGAAGCTTTAATTGAAAATAATCAGCGGTGGAAGTTTTTCTAACAGTCCACATTCACTGACGTAAACAAACACAAGACTTGAAAACTGTGAACGCTTCTGTTTGCATCTGCGGCTCTTTCACCAAAAGGCATGTTGTTGATTTCATTTATTCCAAACACAGCATAAATGAATGCTTAATTTGGAAGCCTATAAATAACGAACATGCTCAATTACAGCAGCAGCATTTAGAAGCAGGGTTGAAATGATGTTCCTGAGTCATTAATGCTATTAAGAATTTCTATACACTAAGCCCCAGACATCCACGCTCAGAAGTTCGCAGGGAAGTGTGTTCCAGCCACTTCGGGACAGCCCCCACCATAGTTCAGGCACTAACAGCTCTCAACAGCACAAAGCTTCTTTACGAATTATCCTCATTACTACAATAATCCTTCATCGGCTCTCAGCGATGATGTTAAACACAAGGTGAGTTTACTGCCATAGGAAGCGGCAAAGGAAGAATGATGCCTTTATCAATTCTCTTCTTATTCCTGCCAGAACATGGTAAAGATCTGGGGAGTATTTGGCTAATTTAAAACATTTTGCATGATCAATAACAGTGAGAGATGCACAGCTTGATACCACCGTCCTGAGTGACAGGCGCCTGAAACACGCTCCTTTCCCGACAACTTTCTCAGGAAGAGACAAGTGGTTCTGGCAAACTGTCTGAGACAGGCACGCAGCTGAGATGAGATTTGCGTCCTTTTCTCTTTGCGGTCTCTCTGGACCTGTGGGATGACAGGATGCCATGTACAGAAACCAAGAAGCTTTGATGCATAAGGCAGGACCAACATGTACCTCTCAGCACATGGTATCTTTCTGCTTTCCACCAGATTCACCCTTCGTCATGGCAAAACTACACAATTAGATACGACCCCTCAGCAGAGATGAACGTACCACCAACCCATTTTCCTACGTTCCGATATCTACCAAAACACTTGGAAGTTTACCTCCCACCGGGGAGAGGAGCGGGATGTACCTCCAGCAAGCTTCAACAGCACCAACTGTCTCCAAATCCAAATGCAATCAGGCAAGTAAGTTCTCAAAAAGTACTTTACAGTTACTTTAGAGTAACTTTACAGTTACTCAGCCAAGCTGAGGAGGGGACAGGCACGGGCAGTGGGACCACAGCAGAGCTCAGCACACCTCTCCTGTCGTAGCACACACCTCAGAGGGCATTTCTTGAAAGATGCAAATCTTTCCCTCGCTGACAGTTGCCTGGTGCTCTGAGAGGCTTCTGCTGAGAAGCTTCAGGGATTTTAAGAGGAAACTGTCACAGTGCTGTGAATTAGGGGTATTACCTGTGCGCACCGAGGTGAGAGACGGAGGACACAGAGGTCCTGTGCTCTAACAGGTCCTTCCTCCTGCAGGTGTAGTTTCTACAACACCATGTGCAGTGTCTAAACTTAATCTACAAACACACTTCCCTTTGACAGGCCAGCAGTGTTTTCCCTCCTCCTGCCACAAGCCCAGCCTTAGGCCAGCTCCTGCAGACAGGGCGGCTGTCACGGCTCAGCCAGGTCACCCGGCTTCCAGGTCATGGGCAATAGCACGGGGGAGATGCGCTTAAGGTTGTCCCCTTTTCTTCCCCCTGCCCTCACTCCCAAAAGCAGGTCAGCCAGCATTTCTGCCAAAGATTTAATTGTACTTTCTCAGGATTGGATGCATTTCAGACCCCCCTGGTATCTCCATTACTTGCCACACTGATTAATGCTAAACACAAATCCTTCACTTCTTAGTTGCCCTTCCCTCATCCCTTGACCTCTCTCCATTTTCCTCTTTTGTAGTGAGGCAAATATTTACTTGCATTCCTGATTTTTAATGTTCTCCAACTTACTTTTTAACACACAGATCATCACCAGCTTAGAATTATTTTTGGAAAGACATAAAAATGCTTCTTTTTTCTTCTCTGGATGCACACAACCACCTCTTGCTGCTCAGAACTCGCCCACTTCCCAGAGACCCAGAGCACAGCAGATGCCAGATGACACCCAGGACTTGAACAAAAGACATCAAGTTTCTTTAAGGAGATAAAACTAATGAATTCCCCTTGACATTTGAAGACCATCGTGAGGACATGCCAGGGAAGAGGAGAAAGCTACAAAGCACAGCAGGCCTGTGATGTGCCATAGCATATATAAGTATATAAATAAAAATACCTACAAAGGATTTCCTCTCCCAGCCTGGTACAGCTTACATATCCTTTCATGAGCTGAAGGGCAGAGATGAAAATCCTTCTCTCCAATACTTTATCCCTTTTGGCTGAGCATCTCTGTATTTCAAGACATAGTGGGTGAAGACAGAAAAAAGTCAAATTTGTTATCTGAGGGAGACAGAAAGGCAGACAGAGAAATAAAAGGGAGGAGAGGTAAGACCAAGTGGTTGAGTGAGACCCTCCTTCTCCCAGGATTGCCCAAGGGTGGGCAGGCAGCAGGGAGGAAGCCCAGAGAGCATGACTCCGAAAGTCAAAGGGAATGAGTGGGAATGAATGACGGCCCCGCAGAACTGAAGTGATCACAGTAGACAGGGCTGTCATATTTTATCTGTGCAGAGACTTTTACAACTTTGGAGAATCTCTTGCCAGTCATGTTTTTAAAGGCATTCCAAAACAGCACTGCACTGACCTTGGAGCTCACTTACACAGAGCTCTCTCAAAGCACCTCTAAAAAACCCCCAAACCTCATTGTTTTGTAGTTTTGTGATATTGCCATATCAGAAAGGGAAGTCTGGGGTAACACTTAATGGTTACAGGTTTTCAAGCAGTCTTTCAATTAAAATTTAATAAGACGTTTATAGTCTCTAACATGAAATTAATGAAATGGCTTTAAATGTAAATACTGGATGGTAAAAATTCCTCAACATTTATGTGTCTGCATCTGCTAGCCAGAATGCAGTGAAAATATTTTTAATCATCTGCCCAGGTTGCTGCTTATCTAAGAAATACAAAATAATTTAAAAAATTCAAGGGCATTTGTAACAGAAATTCACAGAGCTGTAACAGACAATTTCTTGATGTTTAAGGAAGAATGTCAACTGAGTTTAATTCCACTAGATTTCCAAGTTCCTTAGACTGAGTTCTGACACCAGACCTCCATTCTGTAGCAAGGATCAATCACTGGCCCCAAAAGTTATAGTCTGTGAACAAGGAAGCTCAAAAAAGATTTGAGAAATTCCCACACAGTCCCAGTAAGCTGACAGTCCACCTGAGAAGGGAGTTTGCAGCCATGAGGAGGGGAAGCCATGCACACACGCTTAACGTAAAAGTCTCAGGGTAACAGGATGTTCCTCCGTGTGTATCCAGGATGCACAAGTAAATGAGACAGAAGATGCATAAGGATCTTGGAAATTCTGTTTAGGTGAGGCTGTATTGGATCCAGTAAGCTGAATCCTAGGCCTGGTATCCCAGCAGCATTAAAAACAAAATTCCCCTTCACTGGCTTTCCTTTGGTGTGCAAAGCATTTAAGCAGGACCCAACTTACTTATCAGTATTAAAAAAAAAACAAAGGAAAATTGCAATTCCAGGAGGTAATTGTGTGGTGTCATTCTTCAGCTGTGAACAGAGCACTCATAACTTTCATTGCCAACAATCCATAAAACTCGCTGTCAAGCACTCAGTGTCCAGAAGGCATAAGAAGCGTCAAGAAATGCTTTATGCTGTTGCTAACACACTACAGGAGGCTTGATCACTAGATTAAACTAGAGAACAGGCTGGCACTCCCTGGAAAGAAATTTGGGTGAAACCGTAACCGCAGTGAGAAGAAGGGGTTTGATTTGTCTAAAATAGGATGGATTAAAAAGGGCATCCACAGGCTGAGGTTCTCACAATCAAGGGATCCAGACAGACAGATGGACCAAGCAGGAGCTGCAACTGATTGCTTCCAGCCAGTTGGCTGATGGAGGGGCTCTGGCTGTCAAAAACAGAGAGATAGCAAAGGTCGTGTTTCCCAGCACTCTGTTCCAGCCTCCTTCCTCAAATAGATGCAGCAGGTTGAAGCATTTTTCCTTGCTGATCTGTGATTTGAACAAGTATAGCCTCAGGACAACTTTAGCTTGTGCTTGGGTGCCCACAAGCCCAAGAAACCGTAAGGGCAGACAGAAATTGCTGGAGGATGCACGTGTGTTTTTCCTACAACTGTGTCCTTTGTTTCTTCTGTATCTGGGAAGAAGGGAGACGCTCTGAGACACCTGGTGCTTCCCCTTGGGTTGAGGAAATCCTAGGAATGTGTCAGCTTTGCGTTACAGGAATGGCATCAAAGACCTGCAACGCAATGGAGAACAAGGCCTCCGGTTGGGACGGACGTGTCCGTGGGCAAGTGAGCTCAGATGGAGCACATTCACTGGGGAGAATTTTAAGGGAAGCTGTAAAAAGAGGACAGAATAACTGGGACAATGTCAGCAACATTTTAGTGCTTTGCTCCAGGGAGAGACCAGAGAATCCTTCTGATGAAACAAGAAACTTAAAATATGAACCAAGCAAAATGATCAATCTTTGGAGGCTACAAACATCTTTAGTTTCTCAAATCCGGTTAGAATGAAAAAACACCAAGCTAGAACCAGAAAACGCTGCACAAATTTCAGGAAACATTACCTTGATATATGCAGAATAGACAAAAGAAACAGAATTAAACATGAAAAATCTGAAACTCTCAGATAAAATATTTTTGAATGCTAAATGGAATTTGTGAAGCTCCATTGTCTTAACCTCCTCTAATAAGCTGCTCAATAAACTGCATGAAAACATATTTTATGTACTGATAGCATCTCAAAGTGTGAAAGGTTTTGCAGTTGTTCAGCAATCAGTTACCAGCTGGATTATGGTCCACTAATGCTGTTAGATTTCTGCAAGACAGAAGGCAGCTTTTCAACCATTTGTTATTTTAATGATGAGGAATCTCACCATAAGCCTTGTTAAAACTTCATTTACTTCATTACAAAAGAAACAAAGACATTTAGAAGTGAACATTAAAAAAATCTCAATCTATCAGAGCAGAAATTATAGGGTCTAGGGAAGCTTTAAAGGAGCATCCATGGAATAAAATGGCCCTGCTAATTAAAGAACTGTATCTTTTCAGGTTTGACATTTAGGGACTGTCTTCAACAGGGACTGAACTACTCTGCATGATAGCACTTGTAATGACAAAGAGGAAAAGGGAGAACCTTTACAAAGTCGCAACCAGATCACTCCATCTATTCCAAACATCACCTGAACATTTGCAAGGGTATTTTTTACTGAGTATTCTTCCAAAAATGTATCAGAGGGAACAGAAGGTGCAATCTCCCTGCCCTTAGATCACGGGGAAAATTTGTCCGTGCAGAGATGACTTCCTTGGTTCAGTAGCAGTCCTAGGAGATCCCTGCGAGAGGTAGGTGTGCTTTAGAAACTTGACTGTCCTGCTAGTGGAGGTGGGATGTGAAATCGGTTCAATTAATTTCATCACGTACAGCCCATGAAGCTATGACTACCTAATTTTTGCTAAGCCTAGGAATATGACATCTGAGACAAGCAGGTAATAGCTATGCTCCTTTGCCACTGCTCTCCCTATTTGCAAAGTACTCTTGCAGATCTGGAAGAGGCAGAAACAATCATGCCCTGGACTCCCTGCTCCTTCTGCTGCATTGCCTCCTACACACCAACTGAGAAAAAACACATAGTGACTGGAATTATCTCTTTTTATAATCTCCAGAAAGCATCCGATGTAGTATATTACTTGAATGAACATTTATTCTATGGCCAATACACTAAAGATAGCTGTCAGAACACTAGAAAATGACCATTTCTGAGTGCACAAAAACATGCATTTTCCAAAGGACTGAACAATAATTTCAGCCTTTAAGTTACAGTTCTATACCTGCAAAGTATAAACTAAACTGCAACAAGCCAAAAATGTGCAAGTCCAACACAAGTCTAGATTTGCACTTGCAGGTGCAGGTGAAATGTTTATCCACAAAAAGGGAGCCCGCTTACAGAAACACACACTGAAATGCTGTAATCTCAATTCTCCAATTTTTCCTGGAGCAGCAATGTCATTTACAGCACAGCTTTTCATATTCCTGGGGGAAGGAGGAATCCGGCTCCTGTGATTACTACCTCCTTCACCAGCTCAAATGGAGTCCCCGATTGCTATTCTAAGGGTTAGGTGAAGCTCCCCTTGAGAGTTTTTTTCCTTCAGGTATTTCCCCAGAATTGAGGTTATTGGCCAAACAACCCACTAAACTGGGAAGAAGTTCAGGATCCTCTATCATGATCTTGATCCCATTGAAATTAATGATAATGAAGAGGGCATGTTCTATCATATCTATCTGCTTTCTTCTCTTTGATGGAGATGGAAAACATCGGCTGAAGTTATATCTATCTCGAAGGTCCAAGAAATTATAAATAAATAAATAAATATTATTTTCATTTTGAATACAGCACATTAAATGTTAAATATCCCAATTCTATGTGTAAAAAGAAATTGTGGTGCTTTGGGTTCTTCTGAAATGTTTGATGTAAAAATAGAATCTCTAGCTCTCACACTCTTCCATACCAAACCAGTTTACCAGATGTCCAGCTGTTTTGAGACCTTCTGTCCTCAGCTTAGTTTCCTAAAGGAACAAGGCTTGTGCAAACATGCGGTTTGTTGGTCTTCCAGTAACTTTTGAAATAAGTTGTTTCTCAAAGAATTACTTTTTAAACTTCCTTTCCCCCCAAGCTTATAAAATATTAACATTTGAAATCATTTTACATAATATCATTCCTGCAAGAAACTGCTGAAATGGTAAATTAAGTGCCATCTAGACTGGCTAAGGAGTTTTTGATAAGAGAGTGATTTTGAATGAAAAAAATGGATACTTAATTCAAAGTCAATTAAAAATGGAATTATAAAGTATCTAGATGAGAATCACATAATGGATATCAGCACAAAGTCTACAGAGGAAAATCAAGCCTGAAATTCTTCCAAAGGGTCAGCAAAGTCTTGAAAATCAACTTCTCCAAAAACTTTTACTTTTTTAAAGCGTTTCCTGAAGCTTTTCATAAGACCTCATTAATGAAACTAAGCAGTCATGGACTCAGAAACAGGAATGAGTTCTGAATCTTAACTAAGATTCTAGTTTCTTAAGCAAGTCACAAGATTTAATAAATGGCCGTTTTTCATTATAGTACAGTATTAACAGGAGTTATCCTAGTCTTCTGTAATAAGATTGGCTGGATCTAATTTCTAGAATGTATGATTTTACAGATCAGATTCTGCTCTTTGTCTACCATAATAAAGGGGAATAGTTTTCAAGGAACTAAATTTGTTTACTCCCAAAATAATCAAGAATAAAATTTAACCCAGAAAGTCCAGCAGAAGATCAAGCAAGAAAAGCTGAAAGTTAGAAGCTCTTCTGAAACCATATGCCACTTCAGTATGACAGAGCACTTAGGGTGCAGAATAATGTGTGCATATATGTAAATATTTTCTTAGAAACCACCAAAATGGTCTCAAAAAAGCAGCTGATGCTCGTAAAAACTGACAATTTTCCTTTCCCCAAAATTGCATACTATATTCTTGAAGAATCCCATCATGACAGTCAATTAAGCATGTCCAAAGGTGCCCACCAACACAGACCACCTGCTAGGAGCTGGAGAGAGAAACACGCAGCTCCTCTCTGTTACTTAACTGATCTACAAATGTCAGATCAAGCCCTTGTTCTTCCAGATGATGGGAAGAAAAATGGTCTAAACTAATTTTCATTTAAATTTCTTAATGCACTGCACCAGTTGTTTGTCACATCCTGACATGCTGTCATGTTGTTTTACAACATGATGTATTGTAACACGGTATGAAGTGAGCATATTTCATTCAGAGAAACGCACTAATGCCTTTTGACTCTTGAGGAGCAAACGGGTAGTTGCACCATTTCTTAGCACCTGATCTAGATTTATTAGAACAGGTGGAAACATAGTGCAAACTACCTACATTGCTTCCAAACTAGTCTGGAAAGCACCGCCGTGTTCACCTTGTGCACTCTAGAGGAGCAGCACACTCATACCCATCCCACAGAATGCAAAAACCATTCGACTATGCCAGGCAGGGCATCAACTCTTTGCAATGTAAAGTCAAACAATTTCTGTTTAGAAGAATCAAGAACCAAACTCTCCTGAAGATTTTGTAAATTTTCTAACTCTTCTTCCTTCCTGGAACATGAGAAGTTCTATTTTACTTGCACAGGCACTTTTATGCATATGTAGTGGAAAGAGTTACTCACATTTATGATGACAATAGTATATTACATTACAGAAGTGGTCATATTTTCATTAAAAGAAACTTCAAGAGAAATCCCTAAACGTCAAGGGAAGGGATCCATATTTTTCCAAGAATCCCCAAATACATCCTTGAAGTTCAGGTTCAACTTTATAGTGGATCTATCCACAATCCGTGTGCTGACCAGAAGGGGCTGCCCTGCCCCTCTCCCTGCTCCCTCTCAGCAACAGCTCCTACCCTTCACGTCTCCAGGGTTCGCTGCACACTGAATTGGATCAGTTTGCTGCTCTGATTAAAAGCTAATTTTTTTTTTTTGCAGGGCTCATTTTTAGTTAGATCAATGGACAGATAAAATTCACTGTGAGACTGCACAAATGTTAAAGCTCTAGGAAAAGGAGGAGAAAATACATGGTTGGCAGCATGGGAAGGAAGGAGGACTACTCTTTCATTGCTACCTGCTGTAGAAAATTTAATTCCTAAGCACGAGACTGAAGTTACATATGCTCTGTCCCCAAGTATTACCAAGAGAAAATACATGCATCGTGTGCATCGCCTTTAACTTTAAAAAGTGTATTTGTGAATGACAGTTCAAATCTCAGTCAATCACTATTGCAGCCTTTTCCAGTTTCTGTGATCCAGTAACTTGACTCATCTCTCATCGGTGCTGTTAAGCAGAAAGCTGACAGGTATTGAAAGAATATTCTTTTACTCTTGCCACAAATAATATTTAAGACTCACAAATAGGAAAATAGGATTCTTAAAATACACACTGAGCTTTGACCATAGTCTGAGGAAAGCCATAGTATAAACAACACTCCTTAATTTGTACAGCCCACAGCAGGGCTTCCCACTTAATCCAGGAAGACTAATTACATAACAGATAGTTGATTAACTAGATCAATTACACGTGGTCCAGGGGATCTCTGGATCTTCAACATTCAGAGTTTCACTGAAGTAGACAACGACTTCCAGCTAGACATGAGAAAGGCTTGCGTCAGTGATCACCCCAGCCCTGCTAATAGCAACCTTTACGAAGGTGGCCAGTCAGTGGAAAGCTTCTTGAAGTGCTTGATAAGACCTTCCATCACTCTCCTGTTCCTAAAACCATTACAATGTAATGCAAAATGAGTGGATTAATTGTGCTGATTACTGTGCTACAATATAACTTTCTACCTTGGAAACAATTTCAAGCAGTACTGAAAGAGATACTCCCCATGACTCATGAGACACCGTCTAGTCAGTGCATCCTGCTGGGAAATGCTAAAGGACCATCTCTAAGGGCAAGAGGAGAGGTCTTCCAAATGAGCTTCACAGAGAAGCTAAAGAAGTAAGACCCAGGAAGTCCCTTTGCAAGAAGGGAGAATTTCAGAGTCAAGATTTGCACCAGTGCAGTGAGGTAAAAGAGGTGAAATAAGGCAAAACTTCCCAGCAGAACTCCTTTAACATTGTTCACACAAACAATGCTAGAGGTGGGCTCTGGAGGGAGCAGAAAGCAGCGCCATGGCCCAAGCCCAGCCTCTACGCGTACCGCTGGTGCGTGAGCATTCATTCGCCGCACACCCGCCACGTGCTCACCGAGCCATAGGAAGCCAGCCCTGTACCGGGGCCTTTCAGACCAGGGTCTGTACTGGGGCGGTCTGAAAAGCCTAACACAGAAAGGAAAGAATAACTCTCTCCACCTCAGCTGCTCTCTCGTGCAGGTGTCCTTTCCAATCCAGAAAGGCAGATTTCTTCGGCTGAGAGCACTTGACAGACTTGCCAGCCACCCCGACCGTGCAGACTACTAGTTTGGTGACATATTCTTGCCATCACCTGCAGAAATGCCCTGTTTCCCCAGCAGCGGCTGCAGGATTTGACTGCAGCTGACAGTAGACTGTAACATCTAATGGACTTGTGCAGAGCGTCCAAACGCCTAAGGACTTCTGTCATGTGTCAGTGACACTTATGTTAAGAGATCCATTAGGAGTGCAATGATCTAAAGAAAGGTCAGCTGCCACACCTAACGCCAGCTAGCTGCCACAACTAATCGTTTTTGCTTAAAACGATTTTGCACCAAACTCCCTATCTAACCACATGGTGCCGATATCCTTGTCTTGGGGCCAAAGACATGCGTGTCGGGTGGGCACGCGTGCATCGATGTTGTTTGCTGTAGCAACATGAGACCCATTTTTGAATGGGTCTTATCAAAGTCCGATGGCAGTGTCACCATCCCTGACACTTCTCTTGGGAAGTGCTTGGACCTCTTCGGTCTTGCACCAGAGCTGTGTTACCAGAGCGCTCTGCAGCTGAAACAGTAAAGCACCACAGGAAGGATTCTGCAAGTTTCTAGAGAGAAAACAAGAAATCCTGTTTCTCTTGCTCCCGTTGCTGACTTTCCCATAAGAAACAATAGCTCTGCCCACACTCAGGACAGAGGAACAAGATGCAATAAGCATAGCAAATTAAATCAGCAATAACTGCAAAAAAGTTAGCTGAGATACAGCACGGAAAACAGGATTAGAGGCAAGGCAGAATCACCACGGTGGAATTACTGTTCTGGTGGATGGACTCGCCTGCGTAAGGTAATCCGATTCAGTCTGAAGCTTGCTTCTCTAGGACGACGACTCCAGTGAAAACTGTTCTGAGATTTGGAAAGCGCTAATGCAGAATTGATCCATTCTCAGCTGACGGAGCCAAGGTGTTAATGACAAAACACGGCTGCCGTGTTAAACTAGCAGGGTCAAATTCCAGCCTGACTGTTGTCGGTGCAAAAACTGCGACTGACCTCATTGAGGCGGCTATGACTTGATTGTTGCCTGTTATACTTTCTTACGTTATGCACGTTATAAAAGCGTTAATGTTTCATAGTCACGATGCAACTATCTGCTATTCTAAAATCATAGTATTTTTGAATACCTGACATGCACCAAAATAATTAGCTTCAGGAAAGGCAAAGTTATTGTTTGTGCCTAGTTACTGCATCCTTTGGATTATTTAGGCAGTAACACTTACATAATAGCTAACGTTGCTCATCTATTTGAGTAACAGCGAAATGAAGACTTTAATAAGCTATTTTAAACCACAGTAGTGGATTGTTGAGTAGCCAGGGAATGCTGACATATCATTTTTATACTTTCAGTCCTTTGAACTAATTCTGTAAATTATAAAAATAAATTCAAGAGCTTGGTGTTTTGTCAGAATGAACTGCGTCCGTATCAAACTGTGCTGTTTTGTAATAGGGATTCAATATGGTTTAATCTTGTCAAAGTAGGTTTTATTACAGTGCGATCCAGACAAGTGACCTTGACACACTTAGGAGAGAGATGGCACTAACTGTGATCATCACTCAGTTGCTGGCTGAATGACACCAGAACTCAGATTTTCTTTAGAGGAGTGTCGAAGTGGGAAGCTGACCCGTAGTTTATCAGTGATGGCATACGGCAAAAGTTTAAAAAAAATTTTTATGATTCTCAGGCACAAGGAAGAACACGCACTGTGTTAAAACTGGAAGCCTAATTTAGAACAAGGGTACAGAAACCAAAGTTAATGGAGGGAGCACAAGAAAAGGTTCACCAGGACACTTGTTATTTTGCAGATATCTGGATAACTCTCCACTGAATTCAGGACTGTTTCACAAGCCTCTTTAGCCCTTGTTTTCCTCTTCTGTTATCCATGAGGAAGGTAAATTGCAATTCAGGGTCATTACAGCTATTAGGAAACATATGTAAGTAATGAAGGAGTTTGGGCCTTAAGCCCTGATTTGGTGGCTTCAAGACTCTGAAATCTTTAGTCTTTTGTCCCTGGACTCCAGAAAAAGAGATCTGAGTCTTGGCGCACATGTAGAAAGAAAGCGAGCAACCACATCTTGCCTGGAAGCAGTGGGCTCAGGTGCAGGAAAAGGAAATCCAAACAATTTTACCCCTAAGGAAAGAATTATTTTGTCCAGAAATTTTGTACCTTGTGTTCAAAACTATGCATTTAGACAGTATGTTCTAGCAAAGCTGGACAGCCCAGTGAAACCAGATTGCTTGTTTCTGCTAAACTTAGGGATGGAAGTTTCACTGCTTTGAGAGACAGCATAAGTCTGTCAAAGTGAATGTAAAAAAATCCCTCAAACATAAAGAAAATAAACATACAGGTGGAATGTATGAAAATTTAGAACCACACTGTGGTTCTAAATTTTTTGGCTGTTTTCCTACCACTGGGAGGAAAAGTTTAAAAAAAAAAAAAGATATCTACACTTTTACATAGTCACTTTTATTCACCACTAAACTCATTCAATATCAACCTCTTCCACACATACAGCCCTTCTCTATCAAAAAAAATTTAGTGTAGTTGTTCATGAGTGGTGGTATTGGATGATTTTTGCTACTGAAAATATCTATTTCATGAAACAGTCCAAAAAGTGTTTTGTGAAAGTTAGTAATTCTTATTGAATTCTGTAATGTTTTTTCAAAAAGCAAATTTCAGTGGCAGAAATCAATGTTTCTGAAGGTCGATCATTAAGGACTAGAAAACATACATTTCTATTCATAAATGATCTGGAAAAAGAGATGAATAGTCAAAAGACAAAGTTTGCACGTGATACAAAATCATTCAGGATAATCAAATCTAAAGTAGACCATGAACTACGAGGAGCATGAGGAACACGCAGTACTCGGCAGCTGGATGATAAAATGGTAGATGAAATCCAATTTTGCTAAAGCTAGAGTTGCATGCTGGGAAAAATAACTAAACATGCAAATCAACAGGTTCTACATTCGTCGCTGCCATTCAGTGTATGGATGATGGAGCCTCTGGTTACTTCCCAGCAAAAATCAAATCAATCCTCAACAGTAATCAAAATGGCTAAAAAAGTATGAGGAATTATTAGACAAGGTTTAAAGAAAAAAAAAATGTAAGCCACCAGTAATGCACCTGGGTGAGGCAAATGAGGGCAAACGGTTTCCAAAGGGATGCCTGTGCTGTTACGGAGGAGAGGTCTAGCAGGACCTATAAACACAATGATCCAAAAGCACCAAGCTTATGCCCTACGCAGCAGAAGATGGGAGCAGAAGGATTGCTCTAAACATGCCTATATTCCTCTCCTAAGCATCTGTTCTCATTACTCTCATCACTGCCAGGGAGAGAACCTGGGGCCACATGGACCCTTCCCTTCCAGGTATGGCCAACGTCACAGAATGAGAGAAACCTCAAAACGCATCAGCACAATGTGGAAAGTACAAACCTGTTAGCTGTCTGTAGTTCAAAGCCATCCAAGAAGCCTGTTCTGAATCGAGCAGAAGGTGCTGGCACTTGGCAGCACTTCTGAAACAAAACCATCACTTCTCCATTGCTACCAAAGTGTGTTTTGTTGGAGGGATGGGACAGGAGCAGTTTGTCTTTTCAGCTCTTCAGAGATGTACATTCAAATACGCTTGAGGTTACTGGAAGTAGAAAACCAAATTTCATTCTTGATTGATTTTTTTCAGTAGATGGAAATTCTCATTTAATTGTTTTTTAGTATTTGACCTTTCTATTTCATTTGGTTAATCTTCATGATGATGAAATAGCATTAATGGTATTCACACAGGGTAACTGTTGAAGGCTAGAGCATGAATGCCAATTTTTGTACAATGTTCTGCTGCTGTGGCCACTCTAGAGATGAAATCAGGTTGAAAAACAGGCTCAGCTTTTGGTGCTTCTGAGAGACTGATTAAATTTAGTTTCTTGTAGCCCATGATTAGTCAGGGGTCAGGGGGTGTCTTTACAGGACATCTACGGAAATCTATCTTTTGGACCATGCTAGAGCTGCTGAAGCTGAACACAAAAGGGAAAACCCTCAAAATAATAATTTCCTTGGCAACCATTGTAAAATTTTTCAAGTTATGTGGAGATTATCAACTCTCCCAACAGTATGACAGTTTCATGAACATCCTTGTGGGACACGGGGAGAAGGGCAGAATACCTTCACTGCTGGTAATGATGGGTCTCCAGCCAGGTCCTCCACACTGTGCCCGACTTCTTCTGACACTGTTTTTGCCTGATCTTACATTGAATTCACACACGTGGCTAAACACCCTGTCTATCTTTGCCTACTGCCTGACTTCCCAGGTCATTCTGAGTACTCTGATGGGTGAAGGACATGTCCTACCTTGAACCTAAGAAGATTTCAGCCTGAAAAGTGGCAAAAATTTTGCTTACATAAAAAAGCTCCCACTGCATAATAAGAAGCGTTTGACAGGAATCATGTCTATTAAAATAGACACCACTTTTAAAAACTAATTTGCAACAGATTCAGATTTTCATAAAGGTTCTCCATTTTGCAGGCAGCAGCGTTGCTCAATAATCTATTAGTACGCAGCTACCTAGCACTGAGAAGAGCCATCATCACAGCTGGTTGTGTGGGTCTGCATGTCCCCAACGTGACCCTGGTTTGTCCCATGGGCCAAAGGTTCCTTCATGACTATAAGCTTTAGAGGCATCACATCAAACACAAATCTGGCCCATGTAGTATAGGTCATCAGACTGAAAGGAAAAAGGCAAAACACCAGCCGCTCCAGTCTGATTTGGACTAAGAGTTTCCTCATCAGTTATCTGACAGCTTCTGGTACCTGGCAGTGATGGAATTTTAAGTCCTAAAGATCTGTGCCCCTTTTTTTTTTTTTATGTTTTCCTGCAGTCTTTTGTGAATAAATCAGCTTGATTTCAGAGGAAACAATCTTCTTTGCTGCCTCTGCCCACAGAGAGGACAAAAACCAGGTTGCAGTCATTTGGCACCTTCGCTACCTCTTTGTGCAAAAGGTCAAAAACGCTGCAGACACTTCAGTTGTCTGAGCTGGCCCTCAGAACCACTGTGCTGGGCTGAACAGTACTCTCAATCGAGCAAGATCAAGCACGATGCCTGGATCTCCATGCAAACGCTCAGATCATCGCCTGCAACAGCTACGGTATATAGTCACTGCCTGCCCGTTGGCTGCGCCTGGTGCTGCTTACTCATGATATGCATGGGGTAGAGGCCCCACCTCTGGCGTGCACCATGGTGAGATCCAGCCCTCCCTCCCACCCACCTTTGTCTTTTGGAACAGCACAGCTCTGGGATTCGTTAAACGAAATTTGCAGAGTGGTTTGGTCCTATTCTGCAAGGACGAGGCATAAAGAGGAGGCGGGAGGGAGAGAGAGACAGAGTTCCTTAGGGATCAGCACGTTCAATGATCTCTTCAAACCACCGCAAATCTTACTTACTAAGCCCCATAGGCTGTCGTTAAACTTCTTTGTCAAAATAGTTGCTTTTATAAATTCACCCAGGAGTATGTCGTTCTGCATTTCAGCCAGCCAGAATGCTAGTGGGGCACTGAGCAACTGCTGAGATTTTATTGGCATCCACTTTTAAGCACCTTTTGGTCAGTATCTCTGCTCTGCTCCTGTGAATAATCACCATATAGTAACATGACTACGAAGGTTAAATTTCCCCAGTTTCTTTTTTCTCAACCACTTAGGAAATCAATTCTTTTTGAAAGACCTCAGTCCATAAACAAAAGGAGAACAATTACATGCCACAGTGGTCTGGCAGAATGGAGCAAGGCACAATTAGGGTAGAAAATTACCTTCTGCACTTTCAAAACATCAGAAAGAAATAAGCAAGCGAAATCCAGCAGAAAGTGATATTTTATATAGACAGACAGACCTGTCAACCACTCATGTTTTGTATCAGCTATAAACTTGCTGAGGGTGCACTCTGTTCCATCGTCCAGATCAGTAACGGAGATGTTAGCACTGGCCCCAGTGTCTGCCCCTGGGGTGCATGGCTAGCGACTGGCCTTCAGCTGGACTTTGTGCTGCTGATCACAACTGTTAGAGCTGGGCAGTTCAGCCAGTTCTCCATCCACCTCACTGTCCACACTTCATCGGTTTGTTAATTTGGATGTCAGGGGAGACAGTGTTGAAAGCCTTCTTACTGTCTAGATAAACAACATCCACCAAACTCGTCATTTCATCATATATGGCTATCAGGTCCTCCACATATGATTTTCCCTTTGTAAATCCATACTGACTACTCCCAATTGCCATTTGCTTAAATGCACCCTAACCTCATCTTTCTGCAGCAAGGATAGGTCTTCCTTGCTCCAGATTTTCCCAGTGGTCTCAGGGTCCTGCGATTCCTGACAGTAAACCTTATGAGCAAAGACCAAGGCTCAGCCTTTCCCATGTGCTTTGTCATCCGGTCCCTAGATGGATTTATTTCTCTTTGACTAAGAACAAGCAGCAAAACATGGCTGCAATGGTTCAGCAATGTATTTGTCTTCCTGCAGCCATCAGGATAACTTAAACCTCGGTCTTGCTATGAACTCCATGTGGACAGGACATCCTTGTACACAGACCACTGCAAACTCAGAGCCTCAGTGCATTTCTTCTTATGCTGAAGAGAACATCTAGGAAAGCCTGCAGCTTTGATACTTGACAAGGACATGCTAACTGCTTGGGTTGGCTGGAGTCCCTTGTCTAATCCAACTGGAATAGACAAGAAGGGCATCTGAGCTGCATGCTTCCCTTCTTTGAGAAATGAATGATGTTGACAGGGCAAAAGTACACCAAAAGGCGCTTGCTTTTGCTCTTCATTTTCTCCTCATTTTATCCTGAAGTGGTCTGGAGGCTACACAGGAAGAGAAATAAAGGGAGGAGAAAGTCAGGTTTTGCTTTCAGCTATTTCTCCGTTATGAGAAGAAAGCAGGTCCACAGCTTTCAACAGACTCACTCCCAATTTGCGCCAGGGTAAGAGAGCAGCGTGTGAAGCTTTGTGGATAGAAGTTACTTATGGGCCTGTTCAAAGCAGCTCGCCTGAGCAGAACCAGTTGTAACGCGTGATAAACCATGCTGAGCCCTCGGGTTTCCCACATCGTCCCACCAGTCTCTCTGACACTTTGGTACAGCTGAGCTCTAGAGAAGGCACTGAAACGCAGCTGCCACAGCATTCGGGAGCCCGAGGGGAGCGCAGTGCCAGCTGAAAAGTCCCCAACGTGCACTTTTCACCCTACGTAAATGCCATTATCTGGTGCTGAGAAGGTGCATGGCACAGGCACGCAGTGCTCTGGTGGCCTCCAGACCCTGGAGCTGCTCTTACCTGAGCTGTTTCTTCTGGAGGAGCACAGATCATAGCAAAGTAACAGAACACTTTAAAAGTTAAATCATTCAACTTGGGGGGGAAAAAAAAGGAAAAAAGAACAAAAGCCTTTTCAGTAGTCCCTTACAGAAAACTGTAACATTGTCTTTCACAAGGAGCTTTTTGGCTTTTGGCCAGCTTTCCCCGAATTTGGCAGAGGTGCAGGAATCTCATAGGTATTAAGTTCCTTCAAATTTTGTGGAAAAAAGCCATCTTGCCTCTGGAATGAGATGCAGAGGTTCAGC
>NW_010544295.1:48235-58902 GCF_000687285.1 Phaethon lepturus | reverse complement strand
ATGGCAGGCGTCAGTGTTGCAGTTCTCAGACACCCTGTTGCTCAAGGCATCCTCGGTTTTTTCTGTGTATTCACGCAGTACCAGAATTTAAACACAAAGGGGTGGAAGTCATGTTTTAGCTGTATCTACTGTTCTAGAGAAACTGTTAACGAAGCTTTTAAGAAAAAAAAAACAAAAAACCCTGCTCTCTTCTGATACTTTCTCTCCACCCTATTCTCTTCTATATGCACCCCCTCTCCCCAGCACACTTACCTAATCAATCTTGATCGGTCAGTCTAGTGCACATAATTTTGTCTTCAGGGTGCATTCCTATCAGTAAGGCATCAGAGGATTATGTATAGAGAAAACAAACTGATAGATGCCAGCGTTTCAAAAACCACCCTCTCACACACTTCTTCAAAAGCCCAAGATACTAAAATGCACAAAAAATTGATAAAGTACCAAAAATCAACTCTAATATATGTTTGACTCATCTGTTGATTTTAATTGGATGGTCTGTATCTTCAGGCAATTTCATTACTCTCCCAAGAGCAGGGAAGCTAAATGAAAGACAAATCTCGTTAACCTCTGACCTTGAAAATCAATAATTTTCAATAAAATTTAAGCTAATTTGTTTCCAAAAGATCTCACATCTTGACTCTAGTATCATATGGTGCAGAGTGAATCAGCTATGGGATATTATGTTTTCCAGATCTTTTTTGCCAACTTAGGTACAAAGCCTTTAATTTTACCGAAAACTACAGGAATCCTTGCACGTATATGAAAGACAACTGTTCTCAAGATCGTGTGGTAGTATGAGCAAACAATATCCAACTTGCCCCGTATTCATAGCGACTCTAGAGTGACAGAGCAAACACTTCAAAGAGCGCTACTGTTATTTTTAGTTCTGTTTAGGGTCATCAATTCTTCTTCAACCACAGAACTGATTTCTACAAGTTCATGTTACACACTTTATCTCACTGAATTCTGCAACCACTGAATGCAAAAGTACATTCCTGTTTTACATAAAAATGCCAAATTTTCCAGCACGAGACTGGAAAAAGCTGAATACAGGCTTGTTTCTGTGGATACACCAAAAGCAAAGGGTGCAACAAATGCTTAGTATTTATTCTAGCTCAGCTTCTGCCAACAAGAAACAGCAGCAACTGTAGTACTCTGTTAATGAAGTGCTTAAGCTATTAGATTCCTCCAAGTGCTAGGGAGAGGATATTTGTATAGATCCCTGCTATACAGGAAGAAAACCATTCCCTACCTCAGTGGAGCATAAAATACAGAAATTTCAGAACAGAAGTCTGTGTTCTGCAGGAAGAGCAAATATAACATTACTGGAGTGTGGCAAATATTGATAAGAAAAACAGACCAGTGAAGGGAAGAATCAAGGCGTCCCCCCAAATACAATACACATCCCCACTGGAATTCTACCAAGGTTAAGGGAACAACACTTATAACAGAGCTATCACCACAAATACAAAAATTAATCTTTCTAATTCCTGGGCTAGGTTGGACATGAGATTATAAGGCTTCATAAACAACATTTATGAAGAAAAATAATAGCAATAAGAACATTTCCAGGTCATTGGGGAACAAGACCCTCCAATGGCTCTCTATGTGAAGGGAGCCTCTGGAATTTTGTCAATCACATCAAGGAAAGAGAATAAGTGGGAAGAAGAAAAAAAAAGGCTCAGTGGAACATAACGTCAAGTCTCAGTGAACACATTGCGCACATGCATAGCCAGTCTCAGAGGTTGGATGACTGAGTATTCAAAATCCAGCCTCAACATTTGCAGACACTGGCAGGTCTGAAAGTAGTAAACCCAAGACGCTTCACAGGAGATAGCTCCACATCACACGGCGAGAAGCAGAGCCACAATGTCCCCAAAGCAATGCGTTCTCTGGATGTACAAAAATCTTTGCAAAGGGACCGAAGACGTTAAAGAAGCAAATAGAAAATTCACTTCCACAAGAAGAAATTTTAATAGAAATGGCAGTCCTGATGGCATTTAAGTTTTGCTTGTCTCTGAGCAAAAGCTCCTGTCACCATTCAGGAGTGCTCTTGTAGGCTAAGGCAGCCAGCCCCAGCCTTCCTCCTCTGGGAGGTCCCCTCCTCTGGACAAAAGACCGGTTGTTGACTACTTCAGCCTTGGCTGCTCTGCACAGAGCTCAGGGGGAGGCACTGATATGTGATAATGTGGCAAAGGAGACATCTTGCCCTAGAAACTGGACCAAAATGCCCATTTCCATCAAAATTTATTTCACACCAGCCAGCCTTTACCGCATGGTTGCTTTATCTCCACTGAATTCCTTTTGCCAAAGAAGTTCCTCACCTAACTTACTTTTTTAAGTGAGACACTTCCTCGGGTTAATCAGTCCAGTAAGAATACTTCTTTTGCTGACTTTGAGAACCTTGGTGGAAGAAAAACAAATAAATTAAATTAAAGGTCAGGGAAAGTTGCAGCCACCTTACAGCGAATTCCTCCAAACACAGCTGAGCATTGTGCAGAACGTTAATGAGAAACAATCAGCTCACTACTCTGACAGCTCAGTTTAGGGAGTAAAACACTGACTATCGTGTAGCTGGGTAACGTAGACAGCAAGAGCTACATGATGAGATCCCGCTTTCGGTGACTCAGCACAAAAGACCCAGGAAAGTGCACAGCTTGCAGAACAGCAGGGAAACCACACCCCAGCTCAACTTCCTGCAGGTCATAGAAGCAGCTGACAATAGATGCTATTTCTCGTTGCTTTCAAGAGAAAGTCATCAAAAAAGTAAGATTGCACATGCTAAAAATTATGATGAAGTGATATCCCGCAGGGAAGGATCACTGACCTTCCATAGCAAAGAGTAAATATTTATCATTAGGCAGGAGAAAGCAGTGAATTCTCAGAACTAAAATTAAATACTATCGGCCACGGTTCGGTAATAGATAAGAAAAATCAAAGATATTAGACATTGGATTTAGATTATATATAAGATTTTTCTACTGTTAGACAAAAAATGCAAAGAAAAGATCAGTTGGATTTGCCGTCAGGAGTTTAATTTCCACAAATGAAAAGGCTGTATTTTTCAAGGAAAACATAAGAATGCTTATCAAAAATATGTTAGATAGCAAGAAAAAATGACCAGTATTTTTGGACCTGGGTTCCTTGTTCCTTTTCCAAAAGAGCACAACACACGGAGTCACCCAAAGGTTCTTGTTTCTTTCTGGATACCATGAATCCTGGAAATTGCATTACAGCTTCCCACTAATTTTTCATCTGAGAGGCTTTCCACTTCTCAGATTTGAAATGAAAACACTTTCAACACCAGGCAGTGCAGCATATTGAATACTCACATCAAGTCAAATCAAACCATCTGACCTCACATCATTTTCCCAAAAGCTTGTGATGTTTTCATCACACTGTCCCCGACAGGATTTTTACTGCAAGATTCATAACAACTGACTGAAATCTTTGGCAGTGGAGCAGTGATTGCATGGCAATTACACTACAAATATTATCCATAAATGCTCCATATTACAGGAAGCATTTCACTTATGCTGTGGTTGAGAAACTCAGGCGATATCAAATAATTTTCCCCACTGACAGCTGTATCTGCTGCTTAGCAGAAAACAGCTTTCAGTCTGGAAAGTAGAGGCACTTGTCTACCTGATCACTGTAAATCAAGCAGATCTCTGGTTTCTCTTCCAAAACTTTTGCTCAAGGGACCCTACGGGCAAAGTGAATTATTGAGAAGTTGTCAGTCTAGAGATTACAGTAGGAACTCTATTGCCTACATTTCTGCCATCTATATTCAGCTGTAATACCAAGTGATACAAAGGTTAGCATAATATATTAATGTTTGTAAAACCATTTGACAAGCTATATCCATCTAAGCAGTCGTGTTGTTACACTTGATTTTGGAGAAGTCAGGTCAAACCACAATGTTGAGCGGCAATAAAAATAATCGTGTTGGTTTAGCCTGATCTAGTGCTGTGGGTGCTTCAGTCCGCATAGTCAAGGTTTTCAGTGGTTAGTAATAACTTTGGAGCCTTCGTTATTTGATACCCGATGTCACATGCTCGCATGAGACCTCTTTTCAAAAGCTGGTACGTATCATTCACTTGCTTTTTAAAAATCTCAAGTTGAGCATGAATCCTGCTCATGCTTATACACACACTCTAAAATTGGTTATGCATTTATAAATCTTCTGTTGAAACTTCTTCCAAATTGTAAAAACTCGTGCAGTCTAAAATGGTAACCAGAGAACTGTCTTACTTTAATAGGCATCAGAGGCCGGATTTATTAAGAAATGCTGCTAAGGACAGGAATTTCAAAGTACTAATCACCCAATGAGCAAAGATTTCTCTCTTTTTCTTTTAAAGTCGTACCTGTTTTGTAATAATTTGAACCCCCGAAAATCATTTTTCTGGCTTCTCAGGCAAACTGATATATTGCTCATACAGACTATGATCGCACCTGCAAAACTAGCCAGCAGGTACACCCGGAGGGCTTGGCAGGGATGCTGCGTGTGAGTACAAACCTGGCCAACCATATTGCCATCCCATAGGCACTGGGAGCTTATTCAGACCTTTCTTTTCTACACTGCTGTGCAAATTTAAATTGGAGCTTTCGGAACCACATTTACCAGTACAAAACCCTTACCAAACCAAATATTCCTGAGAGTGCTCATCACGAACCAAGGCTTTTGAAGACATTTTCTGCCCTCGGATATATGCACAGAGACATGAGGTGCCGAACCTTGAAAAGCTGAATTTAGACGGTCAAACACCAGAGACTTCCAGACATTCCCCTGCAAAGACTGGGAGTTTAAGGTGAGTGAAACGAGCCTCCGTTTTGCAGTATCCTGGCATGACCCTTACTGAGTTCATTAGAAACTAAGCACGGTACACTCAGATATCTCCTTAAATGCCCTAAACATTTCACAATGGTGGAAATGGATTTCTTATCACATCCTCTGAGCTTTAAAATATCCCATTTACATTTTGCTTGCTTATTTATTTATTTATTTTAAGACTACAGGAGCAGCTCACATAGGCTTTCCATGTGCTTTAGATGTTTCTCTGTATTAGGAGGGCTGTCAAAAGTCATAGTTTAAAAATTATGGTAATCGCATGTAAATAGTATTAATAAAGGAATTAATCTGTTTGCTTCCCATATCATCTCAGAAAACTGGCTGATTTAGTGCTGCTTGTTTTATTATTGTGACATTGATGAAGAAGACTTAAGGAGCTTAATATGCACCTGTGGCTGTGTAGCACAATACAGCAAAGTTGTGTGTTAGTGTCAGCATGGCTCAGTAGCAGCCCTTCCAAAATTAGCTTCATTTAAATTTAAAGAACAAAGCAGCTAGGCATTCATTTTATGACACCAGTCTTCCTTCCTACTTGCAAAGAGTCTACTCTGCTTACTGTCAGATTATTAGCTTTAAAAAAAATGCACAGAAATTTGTGATTGTGTATAGAAAAAAAAGGCCTAAATATAATTCTTCGTATTTTACCAATTTCTAAAATGCAAGAGGGCTGTTTTTGCAACAGGGCAGTAACTCGGTAAAGTACTAAACACGTGTTCGAAGCGCAATGCTTCCAGTAAAATAACCAAGATGTTTAAGTGATTTGTTCAATGGCGGTGGACATCCAATTAGAACACAAGTGTACAAATCATGGGAGTTGTGATTTCTAATTGAAAATAAAATCAACAAGGGATTTTTCCTTCTAAACTTCACATAAAAATACAAATTTATTAGATCTCGTTTAAAGTTATTGAAGGCTATCAAAAGAACATTATTCCAACATTGATTCAAAACCATGGGGTGCACTATCAGCATAATTAAAATGAAAGTATCTTGAGCTATTTTCCTTTCCTTCTTCCATATTATTGTCTAATTGTTCAGAATATCTGTTTGTTACGAAGGCAAAGTAATTAAGCACAGCACGTTGCAACAAGGGGGATCATAAAGCCAGAGCTGGCTACATTACCAACACAGATATCAGCATAGGAAAACGTTAAGGAAAGGATCAGAATTGTGATTGAAAATAATTGGATGATCCAGTTCATTTGGCTGACATCAAGACCATTTGTGCACTTCAGTGCTCTTTAGCCCTGGATGCTGCCAGTTCCCCTGTGCTCTTAAAATGGTCCTTCTCAAGGGAAACTGCAGAGCTACGTTAAAGATCTGTTTGCAATATCTATAAATTGTCAGAAAACCTGAGCATTACCATTCAGTGTGAATGGTAAGTGGCCTGATATTTAGGTTGCTACCTACGAAAGAACAGGTCAGGCTAAAAGTACATAAAATATAGAAGATTCCTACGAAGCCAAATCCAGCATCCCTTGAAATCAATGCAGGTATTTCCTTTCTCATTAGCAGACAAGGACAGAGATCTCCAGGGAGAGCTACTCTCCTTAGAAGAGTTAAGACAGTTACTCAACTATTTAGAAGAAAGAATATATGGTTCCATGGTTTTTTTGGTAACAATTAAACTGACGCCTGTTTGAGAAGCAATTTCAAGAGCTTCAACAGAAAAACTTTATCCCTGTCTCAAGCAGCCCAGATATCTCCAGCTCTCAGCAAGTTGTGACTGCGCAACTCTCTAATTTTGTAGGTCACAAGTTAGAAAAATCAAAACTCACCACACGGCAAGACCCAAATTTGCAAGTCAGCAATATGGAAAGAGCCAGGTCACAACTTCTGAAATTACGGAGTCTTACAGCCTCCAAAAGGGCCTATTACTTCCTTGTGATCCTTGCACAAAATTGATAGCTTAACATGGAGAGAGTCATACTCTTTTTGCAGAAGACACCTTGCAATTCTGCAAAAACAGAGCTCCGTCACCCTCAAACTGGCACCACCAGACAGAGCCCTGGGAAACATGCAACTAACATGCAAATTTAATTAAAAGAATTGTACACATGGGAGATTTAGAGGGCCGTGCAAATCTCTTCAGCAATGCAAATAATTGTGTCCATAATTGACGTTTTTAGTCAAAATGTAACAAAAGGCCAGTGAGACAAAGGCAGGCGTGAAAAGACTAGTCTGGGACTAAATTGGGGAGTACCAGGGAAAAAGGTAAAATAGGAGGGGAAAAAGAGAAGGCAAGAGAGTTTCTAAATAAGTTTTCTTTACAGCCTGGACTGGTGCACCACAGGACCTGCACAAGAGCTGTCTGAGGGTTTTTGAGACTCAGGTGACAACTTGAGGGCTGTTGGGTGACCAGGTTTGAAAACTGAACCTGGCATCACTCGTTCTAACGGCACCGGCACGTCTGCCTCCGGAAGATGCTGCCCCAGCCGCTCACCAGCCCTGCTCACGCAGGGACGCTCCCGGCCAACACGCGTACCGCAGCACGGGGCGCACGGGAGAGATCGTTAGTGGGGCCCGTGAGCAATTCAGTCACGGCGGCTGACCTTTCCAAAGTCAGCTTATCAATCTGCGGTGCCCTCCTAAAATCACAAGTGCTGTTTATTGCTAAATAATTTACGTAGTTTCTAGCAAACTGTCTGCACAGTTTATATTTATAAAATGAACTTTGCCACATGGACAGTTTTAACACCCCCCTGAGATCTCTTCAAACCAACAGCCTTCTATAGTCATGCAAAGGTTAAAATAAGGTTAAGTCAGAGCATTTACATTCAGTGAAATCCTACGCTGATTCAAATGTCCTTGACTGAAATTATGCCTCGGCCATGAGAGTGGCAGCCTTCTCTAACTGGCGTAGAAGCAGGCTGGGACCAGCAAGCTCCCGACTTTAAATGTGAGCTCCATCAGACCACCATCAGACCTCGCCTACCTTGAAAGGAGCCATGCAGGAGCATATGCTTCAGCTATGCACTGCTCTCTGGGCATTAAGAGCTGTTTACCACTGACCTCCAGGCTCAGCAAAGTCCCAGCCACTAGATCAGAGTTCAACCACAAAAAGAAGGATTCAAGGTCAGGGTTTCTGCCCTGTCC
Organism: Phaethon lepturus; assembly: GCF_000687285.1. Classification (NCBI taxonomy): domain Eukaryota; kingdom Metazoa; phylum Chordata; class Aves; order Phaethontiformes; family Phaethontidae; genus Phaethon; species Phaethon lepturus. The sequence continues at coordinate 50,954 of NW_010544295.1, read as the reverse complement.
ACATTGTAAACTCAATGCAACCTCATATGTCACAAGCCATGCCACCAAACAAGTCCTATTTCAGCAGGGCGTGGTGGAAAAAAACAAAAGCTGAAGGATTTGCTTAGCAGTTTCCTAAGAAATCACTTATTCAGACACCCAGAAGACTGAAGTCATTCTCCGTTTCCTCACTGAAGTATGTCAGATACCACAGCCAACACACACGACTGCTCCCAACTCTGGACCTCCAAGCTTGGAGGTACCACCTCAGAGCTGGGGATGTGAAACTCCTCCTCTGGCGAGATGATGCTCAGCACCATCTCCACAGAGATAACTGACTCAAAAAAACATGGAAGTCTTAAATATTCCTTTTGTCTACTGGTAAATCAAGCATTTGCTTTTCATTTCAAAAAGTGAACACTTGAGTGTTCACCCTGAAGTTTGAGGAATGCAACGTATAATTCTGGAGTTTTGTAGCTTAGTTCTAATTTCTTTCCTAAAAAATGTTCTACATTTTTCAAAGTTTTTGATATTTGTTGGGGAATCCAATTATTGCTCAACTTTTTTTTTTCTTGTCGTTGCTACTTTATAAATGTAAATTCTGTTGCGCTTCAGACAGATGACACACCCCCAGGCTCTGGATGCATTACCCATCAGACACAATGCAGTTTGGTTTTTAATTTCTTTCTTGCAGCTTATCCATTTTTTTCAGTCCTAAGAGGCAAGAAGATATGCAGGACTCCTTCATTTTAACCTTTCTTTTTTTTTTTTGAGACAGAATTTTTAAAATACTTTTAAGGAAAATAACTGTTTTTTTAATACTATAATAATAGAATTAAGCTTACTGGAATCCTCACCTTTCATTTCAGACTAGACATGATTACCACAGATGGCAAAGTCAAAACTATTAACTTTGCATGAATACAGAAAAACATCTCTTTTCCCGGGCTTTACATACGTGGAGTGATAACACTGGGTTTTGAGATTGGCAGCAACTACTTGCATCTTCCAGTTCATCTTCCTGCCACTGAGGGATTGCTCCTTATTATTCATTTTTTTGTGTGCCTTGTCTGGCCTAGCTTTAAACGTGCTGGGCACTGAACTACTGCCACTTGCCCAGGGAAACCATATCACAACACACTACATCTCCCTGTCAGAAGTTTGGCTGATACTTGAACCAAGTTTTCCTTTGTTTCATTACATTACTCTCCCTTACATTTTCTACCTGTAAATAATTCTTTCCTCCCTGAAGCTCATATTTTGTAGGTACTTCTAAGACATTCTTCACTGTTTTCCACCACTTAGTCATTCTTTACTGAGATACCACACTGTACGGTCTTAATTTTTCTGTGTAATTACGTTTATTTGCACTCACAACTATTTCGTTGCTCTTTAAGCTCTTTGTCAGGAGTACGCTAAACCAACATATAGAGAGATGTCTCAGACTAGAGATGCTCTCCATGCAACAGTGCCTCATTGGTAGCATATAGTAAAACTCAAAAAGCAGTAAGAATTCAGAATAAAGGAAGGTCTAAGGAATTTATTTTTAACATAAAGGACACTGGGCTTTTTATTCAAGGACTTTGATTCAAACTTTCCTGGAGACATATCAGTTTAGACAAGCCCTTAAGTAAGAAAGATTTCCCATGTCCAGTACAGTCTGTGGTCAAATCTGACAGATTCAACCACACCAAAATGTCCAAGAGATGGTTTTCCACATTTAAAAAAAGCCTCAGATCAGAATTCCACTCAAATGAAATATGACTTTTACACCACCTCACCAAAAACACGTCTATCTTCCAGAGAGGATTTTTTATTTACTTGATACAAATAAATATTCCTTGATCTAGCAGAGGGATGTAACCTACCCAACACGTTGCTCAGCCAAGGGGATATGTGAATTCACTTCTCTCTTCTGAACCAGCAGACCCACAGCCTAGACCCGAATGTCAAATGAGCACCTTCACTAACTGCACCGTTGGCTGTTCTGGGGTGAAACTTGGTACACAGCAAAAAGGTGCAAGATCAATGAGACTGAGCACAAAACTCTGTTCTCAGAGAGAGTCCCTGCTGCTCAGGGCTGGCTGCATCTGGCATTGTGTGAATAATGGCATGGGGAGAGATTGCTCCTAAAGCAGAACTTAACAGATTGCCCATAGTGCTGTTGTCTCCCCAAAAGCTGTTGGAATTAACACAAAATTTCAAGACATTTTTGATAACATTTTTGACTGAAGGCCTTTTTCTGTTATTTTCAACCACCACAAGTCATGAGCATTTCCTTAAGAGGAAGCCTGCAATTAGCAAAAATAATCGCAAAATCCATGCTTGCTTATTGCTTATTTTTAGCTGACCAAGGTGCAGAAATTATAACATATGTCTTCAGCGACTAATTGCCAAATAGCAAGTAAACTGAATATTTAGGAACACTCTATAAGCCATCGATAAATACTTTAAGATAATAAAACGTGAAAATCCAGAAATAGTTCTCCCCAAGAAAAACTGCTGAATGCTCTGCTAATAATTCAGCAATGCCTACTTTGAATCCTACGGCTTGCAGAATTAGTGCACTTTTCAAAGAACAGGATACCTTTTTCTTTGTTTTAGTCTTCTTCACCCTCTTGACTTCAGTTCAGGTGACAGCACACACCATCACAGTTACTTTAGCTACATTAGCTCACTCATGTAATGTCACCTCCTGTTAGTACCAGGCAGTGAAGAAAAAAATCATGACATGATGTAA